>NC_060182.1:99969988-100002488 GCF_021184085.1 Oncorhynchus gorbuscha
CTGCCCTCTCTATCCCTCTCTCCCCTGCCCCTCTCTATCCCTCTCCTGCCCTCTCTATCCCTCTCCTGCCCTCTCTATCCCTCTCCTGCCCTCTCTATCCCTCTCCTGCCCTCTCTATCCCTCTCCTGCCCTCTCCCCTCTCCTGCCCTCTCCCTCTCCTGCCCTGTCCCCTCTCCTCCCCTGTCCCCTCTCCTCCCCTGTCGCCTCTCCTCCCCTGTCGCCTCTCCTCCCTGTCGCCCTCCTCCCCTGTCGCCTCTCCTCCCCTGTCGCCCTCCCCTGTCGCCTCCCCCCTGTCCCCTCCCTCCCCTGTCCCCTCCCTCCCCTGTCCCCTCTCCTCCCCTGTCCCCTCTCCTCCCCTGTCCCCTCTCCTCCCCTGTCCCCTCTCCTCCCCTGTCCCCTCTCCTCCCCTGTCCCCTCTCCTCCCCTGTCCCCTCTCCACTACTCTTCTCACATGTGGTGAAATCCAAACTCTGTAGCACCATGCTCCAGCCCACTGATTTGTCAGTACCTGGTCTTGGTCTGTGGTGCTGATTGGTTGTTGCTAAGCAGTGAGGAGCGATGTACAGAACAACATGGCATCATGGTCCTAACGACCGTCTACCTCCCTCCCCCCCATTTCCCTCCCTCCTGCTGTCTACCTCCCTCCCCCCGTTTCCCTCCCTCCTGCTGTCTACCTCCTTCCCCCCGTTTCCCTCCCTCCTGCTGTCTACCTCCCCCTCCATCCATCGCCTACCCCACCTATCCCCCTACCCCACCTTTCCCCTCTACCCCACCCAATACTGCAGTGGTGCAGGATGGGTCCACAGCGACTAATATATTAATGAAATAATGTACTTGAACAGCAGAGTTTAATAACACAGTCATTGATCATGAATTATTCATCAGTCCAACCTGTTATAAGGATATTACTGGCACTAGTTCAACTGGAGTAGTCTGTTCCAGTAGAACTATCACACCCTAAAACAGACTAGTCCAGTAGAACTATCACACCCTAAAACAGACTAGTCCAGTAGAACTATCACACCCAAAAACAGACAGCTCTACTGGAACAGTCTGTTTTAGGGTGTGATAGTTCAACTGGAGTAGTCTGTTTTAGGGTGTGATAGTTCAACTGGAGTAGTCTGTTTTAGGGTGTGATAGTTCAACTGAGTAGTCTGTTTTAGGGTGTGATAGTTCAACTGGAGTAGTCTGTTTTAGGGTGTGATAGTTCAACTGGAGTAGTCTGTTTTAGGGTGTGATAGTTCAACTGGAGTAGTCTGTTTTAGGGTGTGATAGTTCAACTGGAGTAGTCTGTTTTAGGGTGTGATAGTTCAACTGGAGTAGTCTGTTTTAGGGTGTGATAGTTCAACTGGAGTAGTCTGTTTTAGGGTGTGATAGTTCAACTGGAGTAGTCTGTTTTAGGGTGTGTTTTAGAACCATGTCAAGGACTGCTACTTCATGTGTTACAGTATAAACTTGACAACTAAACTACTGAAAACAACTATTCAATGACTATAGATGACAATTTATTTACAACTTAAAACAATATTTTCTCCTCATCTGAGTATGCTACTATTTCTTAAGAGAAGCCTCATCGTAGAGGAGTTGGGAGAGAGAAGACAGCGAGCCTCCTCGCGGAGGAGTTGGGAGAGAGAAGACAGCGAGCCTCCTCGCGGAGGAGTTGGGAGAGAGAAGACAGCGAGCCTCCTCGCGGAGGAGTTGGGAGAGACCTTGATTTTGGTCAGAAGTTGTATTTATACACCAACAATCGTCCCGGTTACAGGACAATCTAGTGAGACAAAGAAAACAATGACATGAAATCTCCCCTCAACTCCTTACCCCCTCTGCTCCCAAACCTACTTCCCACTCTTCTCCTCCCCATCTTCTCTTAAACCAACTCTCCCTCTCCTCCTCTCCTCTCAAACCCCCTCTCCTCTCAAACCTCCCCTCTCCTCTCAAACCTCCCTCTCCTCCTCTCCTCTCAAACCTCCCCTCTCCTCCTCTCCTCAACCCCCTTCACTTGCCTACTGTTCTTCCTCAACTCAAGCACTATCCCCGTCCTTCGACGTAATTGGCCAACAAGTTTCCCCAACTCAGACCGGCTGATTGGCTGTTGCTAAGCAGTAAGCTGTAGGAGCCGGCCAGCTACTGGCAGTGGCTCAGAGTTCCTCGAAACAAACACCTCCTGACAGTCCTATGGAGCAGGGTCCTCCTACCACCACAGCTCTACAACAACACCTCCTGACAGTCCTATGGAGCAGGGTCCTCCTACCACCACAGCTCTACAACAACACCTCCTGACAGTCCTATGGAGCAGGGTCCTCCTACCACCACAGCTCTACAACAACACCTCCTGACAGTCCTATGGAGCAGGGTCCTCCTACCACCACAGCTCTACAACAACACCTCCTGACAGTCCTATGGAGCAGGGTCCTCCTACCACCACAGCTCTACAACAACACCTCCTGACAGTCCTACGGAGCAGGGTCCTCCTACCACCACAGCTCTACAACAACACCTCCTGACAGTCCTACGGAGCAGGGTCCTCCTACCACAACAGCTCTACAACAACACCTCCTGACAGTCCTATGGAGCAGGGTCCTCCTACCACCACAGCTCTACAACAACACCTCCTGACAGTCCTATGGAGCAGGGTCCTCCTACCACCACAGCTCTACAACAACACCTCCTGACAGTCCTATGGAGCAGGGTCCTCCTACCACCACAGCTCTACAACAACACCTCCTGACAGTCCTATGGAGCAGGGTCCTCCTACCACCACAGCTCTACAACAACACCTCCTGACAGTCCTATGGAGCAGGGTCCTCCTACCACCACAGCTCTACAACAACACCTCCTGACAGTCCTATGGAGCAGGGTCCTCCTACCACCACAGCTCTACAACAACACCTCCTGACAGTCCTATGGAGCAGGGTCCTCCTACCACCACAGCTCTACAACAACACCTCCTGACAGTCCTAACACCTCCTGAGCAGGTCCTCCTACCACCACAGCTCTACAACAACACCTCCTGACAGTCCTATGGAGCAGGGTCCTCCTACCACCACAGCTCTACAACAACACCTCCTGACAGTCCTATGGAGCAGGGTCCTCCTACCACCACAGCTCTACAACAACACCTCCTGACAGTCCTATGGAGCAGGGTCCTCCTACCACCACAGCTCTACAACAACACCTCCTGACAGTCCTATGGAGCAGGGTCCTCCTACCACCACAGCTCTACAACAACACCTCCTGACAGTCCTATGGAGCAGGGTCCTCCTACCACCACAGCTCTACAACAACACCTCCTGACAGTCCTATGGAGCAGGGTCCTCCTACCACCACAGCTCTACAACAACACCTCCTGACAGTCCTACGGAGCAGGGTCCTCCTACCACAACAGCTCTACAACAACACCTCCTGACAGTCCTACGGAGCAGGGTCCTCCTACCACCACAGCTCTACAACAACACCTCCTGACAGTCCTATGGAGCAGGGTCCTCCTACCACAACAGCTCTACAACAACACCTCCTGACAGTCCTATGGAGCAGGGTCCTCCTACCACCACAGCTCTACAACAACACCTCCTGACAGTCCTATGGAGCAGGGTCCTCCTACCACAACAGCTCTACAACAACACCTCCTGACAGTCCTATGGAGCAGGGTCCTCCTACCACAACAGCTCTACAACAACACCTCCTGACAGTCCTATGGAGCAGGGTCCTCCTACCACCACAGCTCTACAACACCTCCTGACAGTCCTATGGAGCAGGGTCCTCCTACCACAACAGCTCTACAACAACACCTCCTGACAGTCCTATGGAGCAGGGTCCTCCTACCACCACAGCTCTAAAACAGCTCAATGTTCAGATGTAAACAGCAAACTTTCAAAGTGGTTTGAACTTAACTATGGCAACACAGCCCAGTCTATGGCAACACAGCCCAGTCTATGGCAACACAGCCCAGTCTATGGCAACACAGCCCAGTCTATGGCAACACAGCCCAGTCTATGGCAACACAGCCCAGTCTATGGCAACACAGCCCAGTCTAGTCAACCCCCTCAACTATGGCAACACAGCCCAGTGAGGTGACTTTCTTCTCTCAGTCTTCTGAGAACTGTAAGCTGCCCAGAAACTGCAGATCATAGTGAGATCGCCATAGAGGGCTGACGCTATTTATAGATCTGATAGACAGAACAGTGAAGGTCCCAAATGGCACTATATAGGGAATAGGATCCTACTTAGGACAGCCTGTGAAAGAGACTTCAAGAGCAAAGAGATATCAGACAATACAAATATTAAAAAGGAGAATTAAAAACAACAAGCCTCCCAGCCAGACTGATTCTGTCAGGACGTTTCTACAAAAGTGCCTTTTGAACAGTGTTGCTACCAGACCGGTCTCTCCTGTCCACGCGGTGTGTTTGACCTACAGTTGCCAGGTAGACCTACTATCAAGTCAAACTGCTTACACAGCCAGTCCAGTATGATTATACAGCCGAGCCCACACCTTAGAATGTGGACTTGAGGTGTAATGAATCAGCTTTATGCAACATCCTTGTGCGTACATTTAGGCTTATCTAGATTCACTGGTTTCATGAACCCACAAATCTTTTTGGGAGAGAGCGATGGTCCTCTTAATTAGAATGTGGATTTGTGAGGCCTCCCAAGTGGCGCAGCGGTCTAAGGCCCTGCATCTCAGTGCTAGAGGCGTCACTACAGAACCCAGGTTCGATCCCAACTGTCACAACCGGCCGTGATCGGGAGTCCCATAAGACGGTGCACAATTGACCCAGCGTCGTCCGGGTTTAGGGGAGGGTTCGGCCCAGGTCGTCCAGGTTTAGGGGAGGGTTCGGCCCAGGTCGTCCAGGTTTAGGGGAGGGTTCGGCCCAGGTCGTCCAGGTTTAGGGGAGGGTTCGGCCCAGGTCGTCCAGGTTTAGGGGAGGGTTCGGCCCAGGTCGTCCAGGTTTAGGGGAGGGTTCGGCCTGGGCGTCCACTCAGCGTCAACAGTGGGTTCAGTCCACTCAGCATCTACAGTGGGTTCAGTCCACTCAGCATCTACAGTGGGTTCAGTCCACTCAGCATCTACAGTAGGTTCAGTCCACTCAGCATCTACAGTAGGTTCAGTCCACTCAGCATCTACAGTAGGTTCAGTCCACTCAGCATCTACAGTAGGTTCAGTCCACTCAGCATCTACAGTAGGTTCAGTCCACTCAGCATCTACAGTATGGTGTGTAGCTTGTTGTTTACTCAACAGAGAGACTATTTATATTTATTAAGAGGGAGATGGGTAAAGTGTTTCAAGGGATTTTAGATCCAGTTGTTTATGGAACACCAAGACTTGTTGGTTTTAAAAGTGATTATCCATTGTGGAGAAGAATGGTGCATCACAGAAAGCTGCCCCAGTGGAAACAGTTTACCCCACAAAGTGGTTCCTACTATTTGGAAACAGTAAAACTATTTAAACTATTTAGCCCTCTGGCATAAACAAGGACTGAAGCAATGATGTCACAGACATTATGTAGGCCTTGGTAGGCTACGGACAGACCTGACGGTGAGCAGGCGGACAGGCCTATCAACTGTGTTCTTTAGGGTGTGTAGCCTATCAACTGTGTTCTTTAGGGTGTGTAGCCTATCAACTGTGTTCTTTAGGGTGTGTAGCCTATCAACTGTGTTCTTTAGGGTGTGTAGCCTATCAACTGTGTTCTTTAGGTGTGTAGCCTATCAACTGTGTTCTTTAGGTGTGTAGCCTATCAACTGTGTTCTTTAGGGTGTGTAGCCTATCAACTGTGTTCTTTAGGTGTAGCCTGTGTTCTTTAGCCTATCAACTGTGTTCTTTAGGGTGTGTAGCCTATCAACTGTGTTCTTTAGGGTGTGTAGCCTATCAACTGTGTTCTTTAGGGTGTGTAGCCTATCAACTGTGTTCTTTAGGGTGTGTAGCCTATCAACTGTGTTCTTTAGGGTGTGTAGCCTATCAACTGTGTTCTTTAGGGTGTGTAGCCTATCAACTGTGTTCTTTAGGGTGTGTGTAGCCTATCAACTGTGTTCTTTAGGGTGTGTATAGCCTATCAACTGTGTTCTTTAGGGTGTATAGCCTATCAACTGTGTTCCTATCAACTGTGTTCTTTAGGGTGTGTAGCCTATCAACTGTGTTCTTTAGGGTGTGTAGCCTATCAACTGTGTTCTTTAGGTGTGTAGCCTATCAACTGTGTTCTTTAGGGTGTGTAGCCTATCAACTGTGTTCTTTAGGGTGTGTGTAGCCTATCAACTGTGTTCTTTAGGGTGTGTATAGCCTATCAACTGTGTTCTTTAGGGTGTATAGCCTATCAACTGTGTTCTTTAGGGTGTGTATAGCCTATCAACTGTGTTCTTTAGGGTGTGTATAGCCTATCAACTGTGTTCTTTAGGGTGTGTATAGCCTATCAACTGTGTTCTTTAGGGTGTGTAGCCTATCAACTGTGTTCTTTAGGGTGTGTAGCCTATCAACTGTGTTCTTTAGGGTGTGTAGCCTATCAACTGTGTTATTTAGGGTGTGTAGCCTATCAACTGTGTTATTTAGGGTGTGTAGCCTATCAACTGTGTTCTTAAGGGTGTATAGCCTATCAACTGTGTTCTTTAGGGTGTGTAGCCTATCAACTGTGTTCTTTAGGGTGTGTATAGCCTATCAACTGTGTTCTTTAGGGTGTGTATAGCCTATCAACTGTGTTCTTTAGGGTGTGTAGCCTATCAACTGTGTTCTTTAGGGTGTATAGCCTATCAACTGTGTTCTTTAGGGTGTGTAGCCTATCAACTGTGTTCTTTAGGGTGTGTAGCATATCAACTGTGTTCTTTAGGGTGTGTAGCCTATCAACTGTGTTCTTTAGGATGCACACAGATTTCTAGATGTTATCACAGGTGCAGTGAAATGCTTGTGTTTCCAACAGTGATAATAATACCTAGAAAACAATACAAAACAATGGGCACCTAATCCCCAAATTAAAATATGTCAGAGTCCAAATTAGACACTGAGTGCACAAAACATTAGGAACACCTTCCTAATATTGAAGTTAAACCCCCTTTTATCCTCAGAACAGCCTCAATTCGTCAGGACATGGACTCTACAGGGTGTCGAAAGCATCCCACAGGGATGCTGGCCCATGTTGACTCCAATGCTTCCCACAGTTTTGTCAAGTTGGCTGGATGTCCTTTGGGTGTGGACCATTCTTGATACACACAGGAAACAGTTGAGTGTGAAAAACCCAGCAGTGTTGCAGTTATTCACACACTCAAACCCGTGAGCCTGGCACCTACCACCATACCCCGTTCAAAGGCACTTAAATATTCTGTCTTGCCCGTTCACCCTCAATGGCACACAGACACAATCCATGTCTCATTTGTCTCAAGGCTTTAAAGTCCTTCTTTAACACGTCTCCTCCCCTTCATCTACACTGACTGAAGTGGATTTAACAAGTGACATCAATATTGGATCATATCTTTCACCTGGTCAGTCTATGTCATGGAAAGAGCAGGTGTTCCTAATGCATACACTCAGCGTGTGATATATCTACATCTACATATATCTATATACATCTACACATACATATATACATATATACATATACATATATATGCCAAGAGTGTTCTGATTGTCTCAAACAAATTACGAAGGAAAGAAATTCCACATATTAACTTTTAACAAGGCACACCTGTTAATTGAAATGCATTCCAGGTGACTACCTCATGAAGCTGGTTTAGAGAATACCAAGAGTGTGCAAAAGCTGTCATCAAGGCTACTCTGAAGAATCTCAAATAGAAAATATATTTAGATTTGTTTAACACTTTTTTTGGTTACTACATGATTCCATGTCATTTCATAGTTTTGAAGTCTTCACTATTATTCTACAATGTAGAAAACAGTCCAAATAAAGAACCGTGGAATGAGGAGGTAGGAGCAGGAGGGAGGAGGGAGGAGGAGGTAGGAGGAGGTAGGAGGAAGGAGGAGGTGGGAGGAGGAGGAGGGAGGAGGTAGGAGGAGGTGGGAGGAGGAGGGAGGGAGGAGGTAGGAGGTAGGAGGAGGAGGTAGGAGGGAGTAGGAGGAGGGAGGAGGTAGGAGGAGGTGGGAAGAGGTAGGAGGAGGTGGGAGGAGGGAGGAGGTAGGAGGAGGTAGGAGGTGGGAGGAGGTAGGAGGAGGTGGGAAGAGGTAGGAGGAGGAGGGAGGAGGTACCTTTTGATCAGTACTGTACTTCCCAAAAACATTAAATAAAAATGTACAATTATCTATGTATCGTTTTTGACCAAATCCTCCTGCCATGTCCACTACACAATATATATTGTTATTGACCTAGTGGACATGTACATTCATATTTAGATATTTTTTGGTAGTAAATACCGGACGTACGGGCAGTAAATAATGTATTGCCCAGCAAAACTCCATATTTAGTGAGTAATCTAACAAAGGTATTTTGACATAAAACTGTGACAGCTCTGCAGGGGTTATTTGATTTATTTCTCTAGGCAAGTCAGTTAAGAACAAATTCTTAATTCACAATGACAACCTACCGCGGCCAAACCCTCCCCTAATATGTACGAGGCTGGGCCAATTGTGCGCCGCCCTAATGGGACAATGTATTGTAGCTAACTGTGTATAGATGAGATCTCATGATATCCTCTCCTCTGCCCAGATACTGGTTCAAGCTATACATTAACCAAAGAACAGTCCATTCTGTAAAGTGACTGTTGCTTCCCACTGGGCAGATGTCAGTTCAATGTCTAGTTTGGATTTACATTTGGGTTGTGTTGTCAACTAACGTGCAACAAAACATTTCACTGTGTCATTGGATTAAGGTTCAAAGTTGGGTGAAAACTCCCGAGTGGCGCATCGGTCTAAGGCACTGCGTTGCAGTGCTTGAGGCATCATTACAGACCCGGGTTCGATCCCAGGCTGTGTCACATGATTGGGGGACCCAAGAGGCGGCGCACAATTGGCCCAGCGTCGTTACAGGTTAAGGGAGGGTTTGGCCGGTCAGGATTTCCTTGTCCCATCGCACCCTAGCGACACGCGGCGGCCGGGCACCGGCTAGCTGACTTCAGTCACCAGCCGGAAGGTGTCTCCTCCGACACATTGGTGCGGCTGGCTTCCGGGTTAAGCGAGCAGTGTGTCAAGAAGAAGTGCGACTTAGCAGGGTCGTGTTTCAGAGGAGGCATGGCTCTCGACCTTCGCCTCTCCCGTGTCCGTACGGGAGTTGCAGCGATGGGACAAGACTGTAACTACCAATTGGAAACCACAACATTGGGGAGAAAAAGGGGTAAACAATGTTTTGGTGTGAAAACAATACAAAATGCCCTTTTTGTAAATCCAATGAGTTTTCCACGTTGATTCAAAGTCCTCACATAGATTTGGAGGGGTTGAAATGACGTGGAAACAACGTTGATTCAACCAGTTCTTGCCCAGTGGTTTGTCCGGGTGGCAGCCAGATGCACTTTAATGCTGGAAGAGGTTTGGAGAATAAGGGAGCGTGTGACACTTTGGGTTTGATGACAGCTCGCGCTCTGTTGCTGCACTCAGCAGAATCAGCAGATGCAAAGCAACAAATCACTTCATTTTCAAATACTTTTGCCACATAAAGACCAAAGATTACTGAGAACGAGTTCGTAGCTATTACATCCAACAGAAAGAAAGAAAGAAAAACAAACTTTGGAGTAAAGAACTGTTTAGTTACAATTGTTTGCGCACCAATTGTCTCCCCCTCTCAAACTGGAAGCAGGCGACCATTGCAACAGAATAAAGACAATAACTGTCTGAGTTGATGAACCACCTCGTTGGGAAATCATTGTGGTCTCACCACAAACCGCTATAAGTTGTTAAGTACTAAACATGGTTCTCACCGTTTCGGTCTGATGTTTCCGTCACTTTCTCCGTACGACTCCTCTCCGTTCCCGGTCGCCCCGCTCTCATCGTCATGATCCTCCACGGTCACCTCTCCGATAACACCCGGAAGAGGACCGCCGATACTTTCCAAGCCCCGTTCCACCAACACCCCTTCGTTTCCATCTTCCCCGGCTCTGTGTGACCCCGGAGCGGCTGCGGTTTGAGGCTCTCTCCCGGAGGTAAAGCTTAGAGTTGGAGACGTCCCGGTCAAAGCCCTCAAAAACAACATGAGCACTAGGGATATGCTCACGTTCCCAAAGTGAAACTCCCTTTCCATTTGTAACAATGGCACATCAGTACATAGACTATTTACATGCCAAGCCCAGAGTAAAAGTAAAAAATTTAAAAAAGCCGAGTAGGTTTTATACAAGTAAATGTAGATGAGAGTTGTTCTTTCTTCGAAGTCATTTCCTTCGCTAGGTAAACAAACCACCGTTAAGGCACCATACTGTTATTCCCTTATACCTGACACAAGACTGGCCTTAGTAACGCTACTCCCTCCCCGTCTCCACACAGCAATAGGACAGACAAGTAGCAACTAAACGCAAAATGACCAGCGTAGAAAGCCGATTGCACACCTGCACCATCAATCTGCACAAGTCGTGTACTAAGCAGAACCCGATTGCACGAAACCTTTGTCGCTCAAAAAAAACATTTCCGTGGTCCGGACCGGCCCCCCCCCCAAACACTGAACCTGATTGGACAAGCGCCTATCCGTCAAAAAAATCAAGGTAGAGTCTACGCATGCGCCGTCACGGCCACCACAAGGGAAAGCACCGGGTGACGTCAGAAGGCTTCTGGTGGCGCGTCCTCTGGTTAAAACATCATTGGTTAAAATAGTAATCGCTGGACCAATATAAATGCTCGGTGAAATCAGGAGAAAGATATTGGTTGGTTTACACGACCGCGAAAGACAACGAGGTCCCCAAGTGGATATGTCCAGCTGTCAATCACCGTCGTTGCTACGGTGGCATTTAAATAGGCGGATTAGAAAGGCAGCGAGCAGTGAAACTGGGACGAGATGGAAAGATCAACGTGGCCGGACTGTAAAAACGCTACGTTCCTCTTCCGGTTTTATCACGAGTTACTGCAGCCACCGCAGTCTTCTGAACTCAACAAAATGATCAGAGAGGAAGAGGCGAAAATAAACCCACTATGTTAGGATATTTTTTGTATGGCAGGTTTCCATTGACCCATATGTATTCGACAAAAACCACGTGTAATGGAAACGGCAGATAGGAGACCTGTATGTGTATCCATTTGACAGGAGTCGATTTTTATTTCGTCAAACTTTGAGACAAATGACAAACGGTGTTTTTCTAATAAATTATGACTGCCGAAAATGTTTGAAAGTACAATATGAAGGTTATCACGTAATTAGAAACTCCACATTTAATTCTAAATGCCTACCGCAAAATACATTTTTACAACTATAGAAATCATCTTTATTTGATGGACAAGGATTGTCCTGACTTTCAAGAACGCCTGAATTGCTTCGCCTTCCTTTTCTAAGTTGGCAAGTTTCACCACCCAATTATATCAGATCTACTGGAGTGTAAATTACATCATGACAGGGACCGTGGCGATGCGTCGCACATGAGAATGAGTAGAATATGGTAAATATTCGTCAAGTATTGTATTGTATCCATGCTGTCTTTCACCGGCTACCGGAGACATGAAACCGGTAGGTGGGAAGGCATACAGGCTGTCACGCATTTTTTTAAACGCAATTTTCCTAAATAGGTAATGAAAACACTTCAACCACTAACTTCACTTTCTTCACACTTGGCTTTCCGTTTTAGATGTATGTCATTACGTCCAGCTATTTCTTATTGATTCAAGATGGTTCAATGGAAACGCACCCGAGCGGGCAATTGGCCGCGTCTATTTTCTATGCAAATTTTATAAATCTCGACAAAAAAAATCACCGGACACGTTTAATGAAAACGTAGCTATTGAGTGTCGAATTCGGTCAACAAAAACTTGAATTGCAATTTTGCTACGTGAAGCTTTTCAAATCAAATCTCATTTGTAATTGTCACATTCGTCGAATACAACAGGTGTCGACTTTACCGTGTAATGCTTACTAACAGGCCCTTAACCAACAATACAGTCAAATAAATAGAGTTAAGAAAATATTTACTAAATAAACTACATTTTTTAAAATGAAATGCAATAACAATAACGAGGCTATGTACAGGTTAGTCGACCTAATATGTAGGTAGGGCTAAAGTGACACTGCATAGATAAACAGAGTAGCAGCAGTGTAAAAACAAAGGGGAGGGAGCGTCATTTGATGAATTGTTCAGCAGTCTTATGGCTTGGGGGTAGAAGCTGTTCAGCAGTCTTATGGCTTGGGGGTAGAAGCTGTTCAGCAGTCTTATGGCTTGGGGGTAGAAGCTGTTCAGCAGTCTTATGGCTTGGGGGTAGAAGCTGTTCAGCAGTCTTATGGCTTGGGGGTAGAAGCTGTTCAGCAGTCTTATGGCTTGGGGGTAGAAGCTGTTCAGCAGTCTTATGGCTTGGGGGTAGAAGCTGTTCAGCAGTCTTATGGCTTGGGGATAGAAGCTGTTCAGCAGTCTTATGGCTTGGGGGTAGAAGCTGTTCAGCAGTCTTATGGCTTGGGGGTAGAAGCTGTTCAGCAGTCTTATGGCTTGGGGGTAGAAGCTGTTCAGCAGTCTGATGGCTTGGGGGTAGAAGCTGTTCAGCAGTCTGATGGCTTGGGGGTAGAAGCTGTTCAGCAGTCTGATGGCTTGGGGGGGTAGAAGCTGTTCAGCAGTCTTATGGCTTGGGGGTAGAAGCTGTTCAGCAGTCTTATGGCTTGGGGGTAGAAGCTGTTCAGCAGTCTTATGGCTTGGGGGTAGAAGCTGTTCAGCAGTCTTATGGCTTGGGGATAGAAGCTGTTCAGCAGTCTTATGGCTTGGGGGTAGAAGCTGTTCAGCAGTCTGATGGCTTGGGGGTAGAAGCTGTTCAGCAGTCTTATGGCTTGGGGGTAGAAGCTGTTCAGCAGTCTTATGGCTTGGGGATAGAAGCTGTTCAGCAGTCTTATGGCTTGGGGGTAGAAGCTGTTCAGCAGTCTAATGGCTTGGGGGTAGAAGCTGTTCAGCAGTCTTATGGCTTGGGGGTAGAAGCTGTTCAGCAGTCTGATGGCTTGGGGGTAGAAGCTGTTCAGCAGTCTTATGGCTTGGGGGTAGAAGCTGTTCAGCAGTCTTATGGCTTGGGGGTAGAAGCTGTTCAGCAGTCTTATGGCTTGGGGGTAGAAGCTGTTCAGCAGTCTTATGGCTTGGGGGTAGAAGCTGTTCAGCAGTCTTATGGCTTGGGGGTAGAAGCTGTTCAGCAGTCTTATGGCTTGGGGGTAGAAGCTGTTCAGCAGTCTTATGGCTTGGGGATAGAAGCTGTTCAGCAGTCTTATGGCTTGGGGGTAGAAGCTGTTCAGCAGTCTTATGGCTTGGGGGTAGAAGCTGTTCAGCAGTCTTATGGCTTGGGGGTAGAAGCTGTTCAGCAGTCTTATGGCTTGGGGGTAGAAGCTGTTCAGCAGTCTGATGGCTTGGGGGTAGAAGCTGTTCAGCAGTCTTATGGCTTGGGGTAGAAGCTGTTCAGCAGTCTTATGGCTTGGGGGTGTTCAGAAGGCTGTTCAGCAGTCTTATGGCTTGGGGGTAGAAGCTGTTCAGCAGTCTGATGGCTTGGGGGTAGAAGCTGTTCAGCAGTCTTATGGCTTGGGGGTAGAAGCTGTTCAGCAGTCTTATGGCTTGGGGTAGAAGCTGTTCAGCAGTCTGATGGCTTGGGGGTAGAAGCTGTTCAGCAGTCTTATGGCTTGGGGGTAGAAGCTGTTCAGCAGTCTTATGGCTTGGGGGTAGAAGCTGTTCAGCAGTCTTATGGCTTGGGGGTAGAAGCTGTTCAGCAGTCTTATGGCTTGGGGTAGAAGCTGTTCAGCAGTCTTATGGCTTGGGGATAGAAGCTGTTCAGCAGTCTTATGGCTTGGGGGTAGAAGCTGTTCAGCAGTCTTATGGCTTGGGGGTAGAAGCTGTTCAGCAGTCTTATGGCTTGGGGGTAGAAGCTGTTCAGCAGTCTTATGGCTTGGGGATAGAAGCTGTTCAGCAGTCTTATGGCTTGGGGGTAGAAGCTGTTCAGCAGTCTAATGGCTTGGGGGTAGAAGCTGTTCAGCAGTCTTATGGCTTGGGGGTAGAAGCTGTTCAGCAGTCTGATGGCTTGGGGGTAGAAGCTGTTCAGCAGTCTTATGGCTTGGAGGTAGAAGCTGTTCAGCAGTCTTATGGCTTGGGGGTAGAAGCTGTTCAGCAGTCTTATGGCTTGGGGGTAGAAGCTGTTCAGCAGTCTTATGGCTTGGGGGTAGAAGCTGTTCAGCAGTCTTATGGCTTGGGGGTAGAAGCTGTTCAGCAGTCTTATGGCTTGGGGGTAGAAGCTGTTCAGCAGTCTTATGGCTTGGGGATAGAAGCTGTTCAGCAGTCTTATGGCTTGGGGGTAGAAGCTGTTCAGCAGTCTTATGGCTTGGGGGTAGAAGCTGTTCAGCAGTCTTATGGCTTGGGGGTAGAAGCTGTTCAGCAGTCTTATGGCTTGGGGGTAGAAGCTGTTCAGCAGTCTTATGGCTTGGGGGTAGAAGCTGTTCAGCAGTCTTATGGCTTGGGGGTAGAAGCTGTTCAGCAGTCTTATGGCTTGGGGGTAGAAGCTGTTCAGCAGTCTGATGGCTTGGGGGTAGAAGCTGTTCAGCAGTCTGATGGCTTGGGGGTAGAAGCTGTTCAGCAGTCTGATGGCTTGGGGGTAGAAGCTGTTCAGCAGTCTTATGGCTTGGGGGTAGAAGCTGTTCAGCAGTCTTATGGCTTGGGGGTAGAAGCTGTTCAGCAGTCTTATGGCTTGGGGATAGAAGCTGTTCAGCAGTCTTATGGCTTGGGGGTAGAAGCTGTTCAGCAGTCTTATGGCTTGGGGGTAGAAGCTGTTCAGCAGTCTTATGGCTTGGGGGTAGAAGCTGTTCAGCAGTCTTATGGCTTGGGGATAGAAGCTGTTCAGCAGTCTTATGGCTTGGGGGTAGAAGCTGTTCAGCAGTCTTATGGCTTGGGGGTAGAAGCTGTTCAGCAGTCTTATGGCTTGGGGGTAGAAGCTGTTCAGCAGTCTTATGGCTTGGGGATAGAAGCTGTTCAGCAGTCTTATGGCTTGGGGGTAGAAGCTGTTCAGCAGTCTTATGGCTTGGGGGTAGAAGCTGTTCAGCAGTCTTATGGCTTGGGGGTAGAAGCTGTTCAGCAGTCTTATGGCTTGGGGGTAGAAGCTGTTCAGCAGTCTTATGGCTTGGGGGTAGAAGCTGTTCAGCAGTCTTATGGCTTGGGGGTAGAAGCTGTTCAGCAGTCTTATGGCTTGGGGGTAGAAGCTGTTCAGCAGTCTTATGGCTTGGGGGTAGAAGCTGTTCAGCAGTCTTATGGCTTGGGGGTAGAAGCTGTTCAGCAGTCTGATGGCTTGGGGGTAGAAGCTGTTCAGCAGTCTTATGGCTTGGGGGTAGAAGCTGTTCAGCAGTCTTATGGCTTGGGGGTAGAAGCTGTTCAGCAGTCTTATGGCTTGGGGGTAGAAGCTGTTCAGCAGTCTTATGGCTTGGGGGTAGAAGCTGTTCAGCAGTCTGATGGCTTGGGGGTAGAAGCTGTTCAGCAGTCTGATGGCTTGGGGGTAGAAGCTGTTCAGCGTCTGGATTGGGGGTAGAAGCTGTTCAGCAGTCTTATGGCTTGGGGGTAGAAGCTGTTCAGCAGTCTTATGGCTTGGGGGTAGAAGCTGTTCAGCAGTCTTATGGCTTGGGGGTAGAAGCTGTTCAGCAGTCTTATGGCTTGGGGGTAGAAGCTGTTCAGCAGTCTTATGGCTTGGGGGTAGAAGCTGTTCAGCAGTCTTATGGCTTGGGGGTAGAAGCTGTTCAGCAGTCTTATGGCTTGGGGGTAGAAGCTGTTCAGCGTCTGGATTGGCGCAGTGGTCTAAAACACTGCAGTACCTGGTTCAAATCCAGGCTGCATCACATCCAGCTGGGTGGCGCACAATTGGCCCAGTGTCGTCTGGATTTGGCCTGGGTAGGCCATCATTGTAAATAGAATTAGTTCTTAATTGACTTGCCTAGTTAAATAAAAGTACAACTTATTGTTTTTATTATTAAGGAGCCTTTTGGACCTAGACTTGGTGCTCCGGTACCGCTTGCCGTGCGGCATCAGAGAGAACAGTCTACGACTAGGGTGACTGGAGTCTTTGACATTTTTTGGGGGCCCTTGGACACCGCCTGGTATAGAGGTCCTGGATGGCAGGAAGCTCCCTGTCAGGCGTCACCCGCCCCTATCTGAGATACCTACTGCAGCCCTCATCCTCCACATACAACACCTGTTCACTCCCCCCTATCTGAGATACCTACTGCAGCCCTCATCCTCCTCATACAACACCTGTTCACTCCCCCCTAACTGAGATACCTACTGCAGACATACAACACCTGTTCACTCCCCCCTATCTGAGATATCTACTGCAGACATACAACACCTGTTCACTCCCCCCTAACGGAGATATCTACTGCAGCCCTCATCCTCCACACACAACACCTGTTCACTCCCCCCTAACTGAGATACCTACTGCAGCCCTCATCCTCCACATACAACACCTGTTCACTCCCCCCTATCTGAGATATCTACTGCAGCCCTCATCCTCCACATACAACACCTGTTCACTCCCCCCTATCTGAGATATCTACTGCAGCCCTCATCCTCATCCTCCACATACAACACCTGTTCACTCCCCCCTATCTGAGATATCTACTGCAGCCCTCATCCTCCACATACAACACCTGTTCACTCCCCCCTATCTGAGATATCTACTGCAGCCCTCATCCTCCACATACAACACCTGTTCACTCCCCCCTATCTGAGATATCTACTGCAGCCCACATCCTCCACATACAACACCTGTTCACTCCCCCCTATCTGAGATATCTACTGCAGCCCTCATCCTCCACATACAACACCTGTTCACTCCCCCCTATCTGAGATATCTACTGCAGCCCACATCCTCCACATACAACACCTGTTCACTCCCCCCTATCTGAGATACCTACTGCAGACATACAACACCTGTTCTAACGGAGATATCTACTGCAGCCCACATCCTCCACATACAACACCTGTTCACTCCCCCCTAACTGAGATATCTACTGCAGCCCTCATCCTCCACATACAACACCCGTTCTGCCAGTCACATTCTGTTAAAGGTCCCCAAAGCACACACATCACTGTGTCGCTCGTCTTTTCAGTTAGCTGCAGCTAGCGACTGGAACGAGCTGCAACAAACTCTTTATTCAAAGACTCAATCATGGACACTCTTACTGACAGTTGTGGCTGCTTTGTGTGATGTATTGTTGTCTCTACCTTCTTGCCCTTTGTGCTGTTGTCTGTGCCCAATAATGTTTGTACCATGTTTTGTGTTGCGACCATGTTGTGCTGTTGCCATGTTGTGTTTCATCCATGTTGTGTTGCTACCATGCTATGTTGCTGTCTTAGGTCTCTCTTGTCGTGATGTGTGTTTTGTCCAATATTAAAATGTATAATTTTTAATCCCAGCCCTGTCCCCGCAGGAGGACTTTTGGTAGGCCGTCGTTGTAAATAAGAGAGAAAATAAGTAAGATGTAATAAATAATAAATAAGATGTTTTTTCTTAACTGACTTGCCAAGTTAAAAAAAGGTTTAATTTGAAACGTTAAAAAGCTTGGCCCCAGTGATGTAGTGGACTGTACGCACTACCCCCTGTAGCGCCTTACGATCGCATGCTGAGCAGTTGCCATACCAGGCGGTGATGCAGCCAGTCAAGATGCTCTCGATGGTGCAGCTGTATTACCTTTTGAAGATATGAGGGCCCATTACAAATCTGTTCAGTCTCCTGAGGGGGAAGAGGCGTTGTCGTGTCATCTTCACAACTGTCTTGTTGTGTTTGGACCATGTTAGTTTGTTGGTGATGTGGAGACCAGGGAAACTCTTGACAAGTTCCACTGCAGCACCGTCGATGTGAATGGGGGCGTGTTCAGCCCTCCTTTTCCCTGTAGTCCACGATCAGCTCCTTTGTCTTGCTGACGTTGGGGGAGAGGTTGTTGTCTTGGCACAACACTGTCCGGTCAATGACCTCCTCCCTATAGGTTGTCGGGATGATGAATTGGAGTGGGTCTAGGGTTTACGGGATGATGGTGTTGTTGAGCCTTTCAAAGCATTTCATGGCTGCAGATGTGAGTGGCAGTCATTTAGACAGGTTACCTTGGAGTTCTTGGCACAGGGTCAGGTTGAGATGTCTGCATGTGTTTATTTCCATTGTTAGGGCGGGTCCCATGTCTGTCCTGTCAACATCATCTTTGAGGTGATCCAATTTATCCAGGAAAGACAAACAAACAAACGACAACCTCATACAGATGGTTCATACAGATTGTTATTACAGATGGTTCATACAGATGGTTATTACAGATGGTTCATACAGATGGTTATTACAGATGGTTATTACAGATGGTTCATACAGATGGTTATTACAGATGGTTATTACATATGGTTCATACAGATGGTTATTACAGATGGTTATTACAGATGGTTCATACAGATGGTTATTACAGATGGTTATTACAGATGGTTATTACAGATGGTTCATACAGATGGTTATTACAGATGGTTAATACAGATGGTTATTACAGATGGTTCATACAGATGGTTATTACAGATGGTTCATACAGATGGTTATTACAGATGGTTCATACAGATGGTTATTACAAATGGTTCATACAGATGGTTCATACAGATGGTTATTACAAATGGTTATTACAGATGGTTCATACAGATGGTTATTACAGATGGTTCATACAGTGGCAATCTAACAAACAGATACATGCCCGGGGTCATAAACGTCATGCTCAAATGTTCTATAAATGTTAAATGACTAAATAAATCCTATTCATTGTTGTTAGAAAGTGTGAACATTCTACATTTCTAACAGACTTGTCACCCCCTTGTGGGGAAAATACATACAGTGGGGCAAAAAAGTATTTAGTCAGCCACCAATTGTGCAAGTTCTCCCACTTAAAAAGATGAGAGGCCTGTAATTTTCATCATAGATACACTGCAACTATAACAGACAAAATGAGAAAAATTAGAATTTTTATGAATTTATTTGCAAATTATGGTGGAAAATAAGTATTTGGTCAATAACAAAAGTTTCTCAATACTTTGTTATATACCCTTTGTTGGCAATGACAGAGGTCAAACGTTTTCTGTCTTCACAAGATTTTCACACTCTGTTGCTGGTATTTTGGCCCATTCCTCCATGCAGATCTCCTCTAGAGCAGTGATATTTTGGGGCTGTTGCTGGGCAACATGGACTTTCAACTCCTCCAAATATTTTCTATGGGGTTGAAATCTGGAGACTGGCTAGGCCACTCCAGGATCTTGAAATGCTTCTTCTGTTTGGGATCATTGTCATGCTGAAAGACCCAGCCACGTTTCAACTTCAATGCCCTTGCTGATGGTAGGCTTTGTTACTTTGGTCCCAGCTCTCTGCAGGTCATTCACTAGGTCCCCCCGTGTGGTTCTGGGATTTTTGCTCACCGTTCTTGTGATCATTTGTCTTATTTTGTCTGTCATAGTTGAAGTGTACCTATGATGACAATTACAGGCTTCTCTCATCTTTTTAAGTGGGAGAACTTGCACAATTGGTGGCTGACTAAATACTTTTTTGCCCCACTGTAACTCTGTTTTAAGACAAACAGATTTATTAACTCCCAATGTGTCATTTACTACTGGAAAGTAACTAAGTGTTTCACCTGATGTATTCGGCGCATGTGACAAATAACATTTTACTTGAGATTGTTCATCTCTACCTCTTCATGTAATTGACTGAAATATTGTGTATATGTTCCTCCAGTAGTAAATGACACATTGGGAGTTAATAAACCTATCAAGTACGTTTTCGTAAATCAATGGGTACAGTGCAGGAAAAACCAAACAGAGTTGGCTGAAGTGGCGGCATTAATTCACATTTACAACATAACATGCTTGGGCATCTATCTCATCAAGACCTTTAGGGAATCATGTCTGGAGGGTGAAAATACAAAAACATTCTCTTTTGCTCAGTGTAATTTACAGTGCATTCGGAAAGTATTCAGACCCCTTAAATAAATAAAAACCTAGTCAATCTACCCACTATAATGACAAAGTGAAAACCTTTTTTTATTTTTTTATTTAAACCAAAATACCTTATTAAATTTATATAAATATTCAGACCCTTTGCTATGAGACTTGAAATTGAGCTCAGGTGGATCCTGTTTCCATTGATCATCCTTGAGATGTTTCTGCAACTTAATTGGAGTCCACCTGGGGTAAATTAGCGTAGCCTAGTGGTTAGAGCGTTGGACTAGTAACCGGAAGGTTGCGAGTTCAAACCCACGAGCTGACAAGGTACAAATCTGTTGTTCTGCCCCTGAACAAAGCAGTTAACCCACTGTTCCCAGGCCGTCATTGAAAATAAGAATATGTTCTTAACTGACTTGCCTGTTTAAATAAAGGTAAAATAAAAATAAATAAATAAATTAAATTGATTGGACATTATTTGGAAAGGCACACACCTGTCTATCATAGTTGACAGTGCATGTCAGAGCAAAACCCAAGCCATGATATTGAAAGGAATTGGCCGTAGAGCTCTGAAAAAGGATTGTGTCGAGGCACAGATCTGGGGAAGGGTACCAAAACATTTCAGCAGCTTTGAATTTCCCAAAGAAGACAGAGGCCTCTATCATCCTTAAAGGAAAGAAGCTGGCCGCTTGGCCAAACTGAACAATCAAAGGGAGAAGGGCCTTGGTCAGGGAGGTCTTGGTCTGGTGATGTAGAGGTTAACCCAGGCCCTGCAGTGCCTAGCTCCACTCCCATTCCCCAGGCTCTCTCATTTGTTGACTTCTGTAACTGTCAAAGCCTTGGTGTCATGCATGTAAAGAAGGCATCAACAAGGTCAGAATCTGTAGACACACCTTCATGTATTAGATCTCCACCCCCAATGAATACCAGCTGAATAACAGGTGAATAGGTGTATAACAGGTGAATAGGTGTATAACAGGTGTATAACAGGTGAATAGCAGGTGTATAACAGGTGTATAACAGGTGTATAGCAGGTGAATAGGTGTATAACAGGTGTATAACAGGTGTATAACAGGTGAATAGGTGTATAACAGGTGTATAACAGGTGAATAGGTGTATAACAGGTGTATAGCAGTATAACAGGTGAATAGGTGTATAGCAGGTGAATAGGTGTATAACAGGTGTATAACAGGTGAATAGGTGTATAACAGGTGTATAACAGGTGAATAGGTGTATAACAGGTGTATAACAGGTGAATAATAGGTGTATAACAGGTGTATAACAGGTGAATAGGTGTATAACAGGTGAGGTGTATAACAGGTGTAGGTGTATAACAGGTGTATAACAGGTGTATAACAGGTGTATAGCAGGTGTATAACAGGTGAATAGGTGTATAACAGGTGTATAACAGGTGAATAGGTGTATAACAGGTGTATAACAGGTGAATAGGTGTATAACAGGTGAATAGGTGTATAACAGGTGTATAACAGGTGAATAGGTGTATAGCAGGTGAATAGGTGTATAACAGGTGTATAGCAGGTGAATAGGTGTATAACAGGTGTATAACAGGTGAATAGGTGTATAACAGGTGTATAACAGGTGAATAGGTGTATAACAGGTGTATAGCAGGTGAATAGGTGTATAACGGGTGTATAACAGGTGTATAACAGGTGTATAACAGGTGTATAGCAGGTGTATAACAGGTGTATAACAGGTGTATAACAGGTGTATAACAGGTGTATAGCAGGTGAATAGGTGTATAACAGGTGAATAGGTGTATAACAGGTGTATAACAGGTGAATAGGTGTATAACAGGTGTATAACAGGTGAATAGGTGTATAACAGGTGAATAACAGGTGTATAACAGGTGTATAACAGGTGAATAGGTGTATAACAGGTGTATAACAGGTGTATAACAGGTGTATAACAGGTGTATAACAGGTGTATAACAGGTGTATAACAGGTGTATAACAGGTGAATAGGTGTATAACAGGTGTATAACAGGTGAATAACAGGTGTATAACAGGTGTATAACAGAATAGTGTATAGGTGGTGAATAATAACAGGTGAATAGGTGTATAACAATAGGTGTATAACAGGTGTATAACAGGTGTATAACAGGTGTATAACAGGTGAATAGGTGTATAACAGGTGTATAACAGGTGAATAGGTGTATAACAGGTGTATAACAGGTGTATAGCAGGTGTATAACAGGTGAATAGGTGTATAACAGGTGAATAGGTGTATAACAGGTGTATAACAGGTGTATAACAGGTGTATAACAGGTGTATAGCAGGTGAATAGGTGTATAACAGGTGTATAACAGGTGTATAACAGGTGTATAGCAGGTGAATAGGTGTATAACAGGTGTATAACAGGTGTATAACAGGTGTATAACAGGTGTATAACAGGTGTATAACAGGTGTATAACAGGTGTATAGCAGGTGAATAGGTGTATAACAGGTGTATAACAGGTGTATAACAGGTGTATAACAGGTGTATAACAGGTGTATAGCAGGTGTATAGCAGGTGAATAGGTGTATAACAGGTGTATAACAGGTGTATAACAGGTGTATAACAGGTGTATAGCAGGTGTATAACAGGTGTATAACAGGTGTATAGCATGTTAATAGCAGGTGTATATTCTCATGCTTCAGTTCAAGGTCAGAATCCGCAGAGAGAAAAGTGAATAAAAAGGGAATTAGGTTCCATAACTCTGGTCGGACTTCCCCCCTATAATCCCTGGTCTAATTTAGTGCACTATGTAGGGAATAGGGACCTAAATATGACTGCACGTCACATATTTAAAAACGTTCATACATTTCTTACGTAGTTATCACTATCACTCGTATTTCATATGTCACGATTCATCCATTTTAAAATATTTTTTTAACCTTTATTTAACCAGGCAAGTCAGTTAAGAACAAATTCTTATTTTCAATGACAGCCTAGGAACAGTGGGTTAACTGCCTGTTCAGGGGCAGAACGACAGATTTGTACCTTGTCAGCTCGGGGATTCAAATCAAATCAAATCAAATTTTATTTGTCACATACACATGGTTAGCAGATGTTAAATGCGAGTGTAGCGAAATGCTTGTGCTTCTAGTTCCGACAATGCAGTGATAACCAACAAGTAATCTAACTAACAATTCCAAAACTACTGTCTTATACACAGTGTAAGGGGATAAGGAACATGTACATAAGGATATATGAATGAGTGATGGTACAGAGCAGCATACAGTAGATGGTATCGAGTACAGTATATACATATGAGATGAGTGTGTAGACAAAGTAAACAAAGTGGCATAGTTAAAGTGGCTAGTGATACATGTGTTACATAAGGATGCAGTCGATGATGTAGAGTACAGTATATACATATGCATATGAGATGAATAATGTAGGGTAAGTAACATTATATAAGGTAGCATTGTTTAAAGTGGCTAGTGATATATTTACATCATTTCCCATCAATTCCCATTATTAAAATGGCTGGAGTTGGGTCAGTGTCAATGACAGTGTGTTGCAGCAGCCACTCAATGTTAGTGGTGGCTGTTTAACAGTCTGATGGCCTTGAGATAGAAGCTGTTTTTCAGTCTCTCGGTCCCAGCTTTGATGCACCTGTACTGACCTCGCCTTCTGGATGATAGCGGGGTGAACAGGCAGTGGTTCGGGTGGTTGATGTCCTTGATGATCTTTATGGCCTTCCTGTAACAACGGGTGGTGTAGGTGTCCTGGAGGGCAGGTAGTTTGCCCCCGGTGATGCGTTGTGCAGTCCTCACTACCCTCTGGAGAGCCTTACGGTTGAGGGCGGAGCAGTTGCCGTACCAGGCAGTGATACAGCCCGCCAGGATGCTCTCGATTGTGCATCTGTAGAAGTTTGTGAGTGCTTTTGGTGACAAGCCGAATTTCTTCAGCCTCCTGAGGTTGAATAGGCGCTGCTGCGCTTCTTCACGACGCTGTCAGTGTGAGTGGACCAATTCAGTTTGTCTGTGATGTGTATGCCGAGGAACTTAAAACTAGCTACCCTCTCCACTACTGTTCCATCGATGTGTATAGGGGGGTGTTCCCTCTGCTGTTTCCTGAAGTCCACAATCATCTCCTTAGTTTTGTTGACGTTGAGTGTGAGGTTATTTTCCTGACACCACACTCCGAGGGCCCTCACCTCCTCCCTGTAGGCCGTCTCGTCGTTGTTGGTAATCAAGCCTACCACTGTTGTGTCGTCCGCAAACTTGATGATTGAGTTGGAGGAGTGCGTGGCCACGCAGTCGTGGGTGAACAGGGAGTACAGGAGAGGGCTCAGAACACACCCTTGTGGGGCCCCCGTGTTGAGGATCAGCGGGGAGGAGATGTTGTTGCCTACCCTCACCACCTGGGGGCGGCCCGTCAGGAAGTCCAGTACCCAGTTGCACAGGGCGGGGTCGAGACCCAGGGTCTCGAGCTTGATGACGAGCTTGGAGGGTACTATGGTGTTGAATGCCGAGCTGTAGTCGATGAACAGCATTCTCACATAGGTATTCCTCTTGTCCAGGTGGGTTAGGGCAGTGTGCAGTGTGGTTGAGATTGCATCGTCTGTGGACCTATTTGGGCGGTAAGCAAATTGGAGTGGGTCTAGGGTGTCAGGTAGGGTGGAGGTGATATGGTCCTTGACTAGTCTCTCAAAGCACTTCATGATGACGGAAGTGAGTGCTACGGGGCGGTAGTCGTTTAGCTCAGTTACCTTAGCTTTCTTGGGAACATTTGAACTGGCTACCTTCCGGTTACTAGTCCAACGCTCTAACCACTAGGCTACCTGCTGGTTACTAGTCCAACGCTCTAACCACGAGGCTACCTGCTGGTTACTAGTCCAACGCTCTAACCACTAGGCTACCTGCTGGTTACTAGTCCAACGCTCTAACCACGAGGCTACCTGCTGGTTACTAGTCCAACGCTCTAACCACGAGGCTACCTGCTGGTTACTAGTCCAACGCTCTAACCACTAGGCTACCTGCTGGTTACTAGTCCAACGCTCTAACCACTAGGCTACCTGCTGGTTACTAGTCCAACGCTCTAACCACCAGGCTACCTGCTGGTTACTAGTCCAACGCTCTAACCACTAGTCTACCTGCTGGTTACTAGTCCAACACTAACCACTAGGCTACCTGCTGGTTACTAGCCCAACGCTCTAACCACTAGACTACCTGCTGGTTACTAGTCCAACGCTCTAACCACTAGGCTACCTGCTGGTTACTAGTCCAACACTAACCACCAGGCTACCTGCTGGTTACTGGTCCAACGCTCTAACCACTAGGCTACCTGCTGGTTACTGGCCCAACACTAACCACTAGGCTACCTGCTGGTTACTGGCCCAACGCTCTAACCACTAGGCTACCTGCTGGTTACTAGTCCAACGCTCTAACCACTAGGCTACCTGCTGGTTACTAGTCCAACGCTCTAACCACTAGGCTACCTGCCTCTAACCACTAGGCTACCTGCTGGTTACTGGCCCTACGCTCTAACCACTAGGCTACCTGCTGGTTACTAGTCCAACGCTCTAAACACTAGGCTACCTGCTGGTTACTAGCCCAACGCTCTAACCACTAGGCTACCTGCCTCTAACCACTAGGCTACCTGCTGGTTACTAGTCCAACGCTCTAAACACTAGGCTACCTGCTGGTTACTAGACCAACACTCTAACCACTAGGCTACCTGCTGGTTACTGGCCCAACACTCTAACCACTAGGCTACCTGCTGGTTACTAGTCCAACGCTCTAAACACTAGGCTATCTGCTGGTTACTAGCCCAACGCTCTAACCACTAGGCTACCTGCTGGTTACTGGCCCTACGCTCTAACCACGAGGCTACCTGCTGGTTACTAGACCAACGCTCTAACCACTAGGCTACCTGCTGGTTACTAGTCCAACGCTCTAACCACTAGGCTACCTGCCTCTAACCACTAGGCTACCTGCTGGTTACTGGCCCTACGCTCTAACCACTAGGCTACCTGCCTCTAACCACCAGGCTACCTGCCTCTAACCACCAGGCTACCTGCCTCTAACCACCAGGCTACCTGCCTCTAACCACCAGGCTACCTGCTGGCTACTAGTCCAACACTCTAACCACTAGGCTACCTGCTCTAACCACTAGGCTATCTGCTCCAATCACTAGGCTACCTGCTGGTTACTAGACCAACACTCTAACCACGAGGCTACCTGCTGGTTACTAGTCCAACGCTCTAACCACTAGACTACCTGCTGGTTACTAGTCCAACACTCTAACCACTAGGCTACCTACCTCCTCTACACTCTAACCACTAGGCTACCTGCCACCCCTACACTCTAACCACTAGGCTACCTGCCACCCCATACACTCTAACCACTAGGCTACCTGCCACCCCATACACTCTAACCACTAGGCTACCTGCCACCCCTACACTCTAACCACTAGGCTACCTACCTCCTCTACACTCTAACCACTAGGCTACCTGCCTCCTCTACACTCTAACCACTAGGCTACCTGCCTCCTCTACACTCTAACCACTAGGCTACCTGCTGGTTACTGGCCCTACGCTCTAACCACTAGGCTACCTGCCTCTAACCACCAGGCTACCTGCCTCTAACCACCAGGCTACCTGCTGGCTACTAGTCCAACACTCTAACCACTAGGCTACCTGCTCTAACCACTAGGCTATCTGCTCCAATCACTAGGCTACCTGCTGGTTACTAGTCCAACGCTCTAACCACTAGACTACCTGCTGGTTACTAGTCCAACACTAACCACTAGGCTACCTACCTCCTCTACACTCTAACCACTAGGCTACCTGCCACCCCTACACTCTAACCACTAGGCTACCTGCCACCCCATACACTCCAACCACTAGGCTACCTACCTCCTCTACACTCTAACCACTAGGCTACCTACCTCCTCTACACTCTAACCACTAGGCTACCTACCTCCTCTACACTCTAACCACTAGGCTACCTACCTCTATACTCTAACCACTAGACTACCTGCCTCCTCTACACTCTAACCACTAGGCTACCTACCTCCTCTACACTCTAACCACTAGGCTACCTACCTCCTCTACACTCTAACCACTAGGCTACCTGCCTCCTCTACACTCTAACCACTAGGCTACCTACCACCTCTACACTCTAACCACTAGGCTACCTACCTCCTCTACACTCTAACCACTAGACTACCTACCACCTCTACACTCTAACCACTAGGCTACCTACCACCTCTACACTCTAACCACTAGGCTACCTACCTCCTCTACACTCTAACCACTAGACTACCTACCACCTCTACACTCTAACCACTAGGCTACCTGCCTCCTCTACACTCTAACCACTAGGCTACCTACCTCCTCTACACTCTAACCACTAGGCTACCTGCCTCCTCTACACTCTAACCACTAGGCTACCTACCTCCTCTACACTCTAACCACTAGGCTACCTACCTCCTCTACACTCTAACCACTAGGCTACCTACCTCCTCTACACTCTAACCACTAGGCTACCTACCTCCTCTACACTCTAACCACTAGGCTACCTACCTCCTCTACACTCTAACCACTAGGCTACCTACCTCCTCTACACTCTAACCACTAGGCTACCTACCTCCTCTACACTCTAACCACTAGGCTACCTGCCTCCTCTACACTCTAACCACTAGGCTACCTACCACCTCTACACTCTAACCACTAGGCTACCTACCTCCTCTACACTCTAACCACTAGGCTACCTACCTCCTCTACACTCTAACCACTAGGCTACCTACCTCCTCTACACTCTAACCACTAGGCTACCTACCTCTATACTCTAACCACTAGACTACCTGCCTCCTCTACACTCTAACCACTAGGCTACCTACCTCCTCTACACTCTAACCACTAGGCTACCTACCTCCTCTACACTCTAACCACTAGGCTACCTGCCTCCTCTACACTCTAACCACTAGGCTACCTACCACCTCTACACTCTAACCACTAGGCTACCTACCTCCTCTACACTCTAACCACTAGACTACCTACCACCTCTACACTCTAACCACTAGACTACCTACCACCTCTACACTCTAACCACTAGACTACCTACCACCTCTACACTCTAACCACTAGACTACCTACCACCTCTACACTCTAACCACTAGACTACCTACCACCTCTACACTCTAACCACTAGACTACCTACCACCTCTACACTCTAACCACTAGACTACCTACCACCTCTACACTCTAACCACTAGACTACCTACCACCTCTACACTCTAACCACTAGACTACCTACCACCTCTACACTCTAACCACTAGACTACCTACCACCTCTACACTCTAACCACTAGACTACCTACCACCTCTACACTCTAACCACTAGGCTACCTGCCTCCTCTACACTCTAACCACTAGACTACCTACCACCTCTACACTCTAACCACTAGACTACCTACCACCTCTACACTCTAACCACTAGGCTACCTGCCTCCTCTACACTCTAACCACTAGGCTACCTACCACCTCTACACTCTAACCACTAGGCTACCTGCCTCCTCTACACTCTAACCACTAGGCTGACCTGCCTCCTCTACACTCTAACCACTAGGCTACCTGCCTCTCTACACTCTAACTACTAGTCTACCTGCCTCCTCTACACTCTAACCACTAGGCTACCTGCCTCCTCTACACTCTAACCACTAGGCTACCTGCCTCCTCTACACTCTAACCACTAGGCTACCTGCCTCCTCTACACTCTAACCACTAGGCTACCTGCCTCCTCTACACTCTAACCACTAGACTACCTGCCTCCTCTACACTCTAACCACTAGGCTACCTGCCTCCTCTACACTCTAACCACTAGGCTACCTGCCTCCTCTACACTCTAACTACTAGTCTACCTGCCTCCTCTACACTCTAACCACTAGTCTACCTGCCTCCTCTACACTCTAACCACTAGGCTACCTGCCTCCTCTACACTCTAACCACTAGACTACCTACCTCCTCTACACTCTAACCACTAGGCTACCCTGTATATGTTTAAACATGCAAAGACCCAAACGGTGTGCCAAACACCTAAATATATTGCTGTTCTACCTGGCATTTATTTAGAAGCACCAGTGCAGGCAAGAATGTACAACCTCGTTTTTCATCGTGCACTTTAATGTATTTATGTGTACATACATGTTTCAACTTTTAAACATACAAAAAAGTAGAGCCTGTACATGTCATGGTAGATGTTGTGAGGTCAGCCTGTAGTTATACACCATGTCAGATCAGGCAGAGTCCATAGGTGAAAGAATATTGGCCGTTTCCCCCAATGGCGCCCTATCCGCTACATAGGACCCTAACCCCATCATAACCCATAGGGCTGGTCAAAAGTAGTGCACTTTGTAAAGGATAGGGTGCCATTTGGGACCCAATATATAAGGCACTGTGGTTTAGATGGTGGTCCCAGAATATAAGGCACTGTGGTTTAGATGGTGGTCCCAGAATATAAGGTACTGTGGTTTAGATGGTGGTCCCAGAATATAAGGTACTGTGGTTTAGATGGTGGTCCCAGAATATTAAGCACTGTGGTTTAGATGGTGGTCCCAGAATATTAAGCACTGTGGTTTAGATGGTGGTCCCAGAATATTAAGCACTGTGGTTTAGATGGTGGTCCCAGAAGATTAAGCACTGTGGTTTAGATGGTGGTCCCAGACAGTGAGGTTGGTGGAAGGTGTCAGGTCCCAGACATGGAGGTTGGTGGAAGGTGTCAGGTCCCAGACATGGAGGTTGGTGGAAGGTGTCAGGTCCCAGACATGGAGGTTGGTGGAAGGTGTCAGGTGCCAGACAGGGAGGTTGGTGGAAGGTGTCAGGTCCCAGACAGGGAGGTTGGTGGAAGGTGTCAGGTCCCAGACAGGGAGGTTGGTGGAAGGTGTCAGGTCCCAGACAGGTCAGATAACTGGAGGGTCTCTCACACGAACACTGCCATCCTCCATCCCAAAGTACACCCTCTCAGCCATCCCCACAAACAGACCCGTCTCTACCACACCTATAGAGAAGAAGGAGGAAGAGAGAAAACCATATTCACTGAAGAAACCGTCAGTTGACCAGCCACACTGTCTACGATGATGATAGAAACAGTCAGTTGACCAGCCACACTGTCTACGATGGTGATAGAAACAGTCAGTTGACCAGCCACACTGTCTACGATGGTGATAGAAACAGTCAGTTGACCAGCCACACTGTCTACGATGGTGATAGAAACAGTCAGTTGACCAGCCACACTGTCTACGATGGTGATAGAAACCGTCAGTTGACCAGCCACACTGTCTACGATGGTGATAGAAACCGTCAGTTGACCAGCCACACTGTCTACGATGGTGATAGAAACCGTCAGTTGACCAGCCACACTGTCTACGATGGTGATAGAAACCGTCAGTTGACCAGCCACACTGTCTACGATGGTGATAGAAACCGTCAGTTGACCAGCCACACTGTCTACGATGGTGATAGAAACAGTCAGTTGACCAGCCACACTGTCTACGATGGTGATAGAAACAGTCAGTTGACCAGCCACACTGTCTACGATGATGATAGAAACCGTCAGTTGACCAGCCACACTGTCTACGATGGTGATAGAAACAGTCAGTTGACCAGCCACACTGTCTACGATGGTGATAGAAACCGTCAGTTGACCAGCCACACTGTCTACGATGGTGATAGAAACAGTCAGTTGACCAGCCACACTGTCTACGATGATGATAGAAACAGTCAGTTGACCAGCCACACTGTCTACGATGATGATAGAAACAGTCAGTTGACCAGCCACACTGTCTACGATGATGATAGAAACAGTCAGTTGACCAGCCACACTGTCTACGATGATGATAGAAACCGTCAGTTGACCAGCCACACTGTCTACGATGATGATAGAAACCGTCAGTTGACCAGCCACACTGTCTACGATGGTGATAGAAACAGTCAGTTGACCAGCCACACTGTCTACGATGATGATAGAAACAGTCAGTTGACCAGCCACACTGTCTCACGATGATGATAGAAACAGTCAGTTGACCAGCCACACTGTCTACGATGATGATAGAAACAGTCAGTTGACCAGCCACACTGTACGATGATGATAGAAACAGTCAGTTGACCAGCCACACTGTCTACGATGATGATAGAAACAGAGCTGTGTGTGTTTTGTAGACTGTGTACCCAGTCAGTCAGTCAGTCAGTCAGTCAGTCAGTCAGTCAGTCAGTCAGTCAGTCAGTCAGTCAGTCAGTCAGTCAGTCAGTCAGTCAGTCAGTCAGTCAGTCAGTCAGTCAGTCAGTCAGTCAGTCAGTCAGTCAGTCAGTCAGTCAGTCAGTCAGTCAGTCAGTCAGTCAGTCAGTCAGTCAGTCAGTCAGTCAGTCAGTCAGTCAGTCAGTCAGTCAGTCAGTCAGTCAGTCAGTCAGTCAGTCAGTCAGTCAGTCAGTCAGTCAGTCAGTCAGTCAGTCAGTCAGTCAGTCAGTCAGTCAGTCAGTCAGTCAGTCAGTCAGTCAGTCAGTCAGTCAGTCAGTCAGTCAGTCAGTCAGTCAGTCAGTCAGTCAGTCAGTCAGTCAGTCAGTCAGTCAGTCAGTCAGTCAGTCAGTCAGTCAGTCAGTCAGTCAGTCAGTCAGTCAGTCAGTCAGTCAGTCATCAGTCAGTCAGTCAGTCAGTCAGTCAGTCAGTCAGTCAGTCAGTCAGTCAGTCAGTCAGTCAGTCAGTCAGTCAGTCAGTCAGTCAGTCAGTCAGTCAGTCAGTCAGTCAGTCAGTCAGTCAGTCAGTCAGTGTGTACCTGGTATCATCTTGAGAGCGGTATTGACCTCCTTCCAGTTGTGAGTGTGTTCAAACTTCCAGTCCAGAATGAAGTTACTGTTGTCTGTTACCACCGGACCCTGAGATGGGGAGACGGACCAATCACATCAGTTACATTGACATGTCGGTCATTTAGCAGAAGCTCTTATCCAGAGAGAGACTTAAGTTTATGTATTTCTACGTGCTGGTCTCCCGTGGGAATCGAACCCACAACCCCGGGGTTACAAGCACCATGCTCTACCACAACACTAAAACCTCAGAGAGAGACGAATCAGAACAGCTGCTAGTGGACAGGAAGACCAATCAAAACCCTCTGCCTCTCACTTACAGAGAGTAAGTGTCACCATCTCAACCTCCGGTAATTTGTTGTGGATTATAGTGAATATGAAAAGTTAACTCCAGAAATGTAACCAATCCATGCAGTAACTACAACAGACCATAATGAATTCAGTTGCGATCGCTATTGAAAGCAGGACAACATGGTGTAAGGTGAGACGTATGGTGACTCACAGCTTTACTGACGGCCATGCGGAGTACTGCCTCCCCTCCGAAGCGCTTGGCTATCGTCCTGGAGACGGGGACGTAGGCCATAGGGATCACCTCAATAGGAACACCCTTCTTCCACTGCTGACCCAGGACCGAGGAGTCCTTCCTGTAGGGGGAGGTCAGGGGCTTGTGAACTTCAACCTTTTAGGCAAGTG
>NC_060182.1:100007488-100044988 GCF_021184085.1 Oncorhynchus gorbuscha
CTAGCCTAGAACCGGACAGCACGGATAGTAACGGGCTAGCCTAGAACCGGACAGCACGGATAGTAACGGGCTAGCCTAGAACCCAACAGCACGGATAGTAACGGGCTAGCCTAGAACCCAACAGCACGGATAGTAACGGGCTAGCCTAGAACCCAACAGCACGGATAGTAACGGGCTAGCCTAGAACCCAACAGCACGGATAGTAACAGGCTAGCCTAGAACCGGACAGCACGGATAGTAACGGGCTAGCCTAGAACCCGACAGCACGGATAGTAACGGGCTAGCCTAGAACCCGACAGCACGGATAGTAACGGGCTAGCCTAGAACCCGACAGCACGGATAGTAACGGGCTAGCCTAGAACCCAACAGCACGGATAGTAACGGGAACCGACAGCACGGATAGCCTAGAAGCCAGACAGCACGGATAGTAACGGGCCGTGAACCAGACAGCACGGATAGTAACGGGCTAGCCTAGACAGCACGGATAGTAACGGGCTAGCCTAGAACCCAACAGCACGGATAGTAACGGGCTAGCCTAGAACCGGACAGCACGGATAGTAACGGGCTAGCCTAGAACCGGACAGCACGGATAGTAACGGGCTAGCCTAGAACCCGACAGCACGGATAGTAACGGGCTAGCCTAGAACCCGACAGCACGGATAGTAACGGGCTAGCCTAGAACCGGACTAGTCTGGTGAATAAGACAGAAGCTTCTTACCCTCCTCCCTTGATGAGTGTGAGAGCTGCATCCACCTCATCCGCCCCGTCGATGGCCACATCCAGCTGGGAGGGGTTAGAGGTCAAACAGCATACACAGGGGCCACGTTATGGTTCAGAAATATGTTTTAAGCCATTTCACCTGCTTTTTATATTGAGTGTGTTTTGCTTCAATAGAGTGATCAGGACCGTGCAACTAGAAAATACATTCGTGCAACAGGCAGAAAACAGCTTCAGTTCATCAGATGACAACAGAAGTGGCAGCTACATTTCTAATGTTTAGGTCTACCATAGGAAGAATGTAGGCAGCTACATTTCTAATGTTTAGGCCTACCATAGGAAGAATGTAGGCAGCTACATTTCTAATGTTTAGGCCTACCATAGGAAGAATGTAGGCAGCTACATTTCTAATGTTTAGGCCACCATAGGAAGAATGTAGGCAGCTACATTTCTAATGTTTAGGCCTACCATAGGAAGAATGTAGGCAGCTACATTTCTAATGTTTAGGCCTACCATAGGAAGAATGTAGGCAGCTACATTTCTAATGTTTAGGCCTACCATAGGAAGAATGTAGGCAGCTACATTTCTAATGTTTAGGCCTACCATAGGAAGAATGTAGGCAGCTACATTTCTAATGTTTAGGCCTACCATAGGAAGAATGTAGGCAGCTACATTTCTAATGTTTAGGCCTACCATAGGAAGAATGTAGGCAGCTACATTTCTAATGTTTAGGCCTACCATAGGAAGAATGTAGGCAGCTACATTTCTAATGTTTAGGCCTACCATAGGAAGAATGTAGGCAGCTACATTTCTAATGTTTAGGCCTACCATAGGAAGAATGTAGGCAGCTTTTCTAATGTTTAGGCCTAAGGAAGAATGTAGGCAGCTACATTTCTAATGTTTAGGCCTACCATAGGAAGAATGTAGGCAGCTACATTTCTAATGTTTAGGCCTTCACCATAGGAAGAATGTAGGCAGCTACATTTCTAATGTTTAGGCCTGCTGATAGGAAGAATGTAGGCAGCTACATTTCTAATGTTTAGGCCTACCATAGAAGAATGTAGGCAGCTACATTTCTAATGTTTAGGCCTACCATAGGAAGAATGTAGGCAGCTGCTGGAAGAATGTAGGCAGCTACATTTCAATGTTTAGGCCTACCGTAGGCAGCTACATTTCTAGTTTAGTTTAGGCCTACTGATAGGAAGAATGTAGGCAGCTACATTCTAATGTTTAGGCCTGCTGGAAGAATGTAGGCAGCTACATTTCTAATGTTTAGGCCTACCATAGGAAGAATGTAGGCAGCTCATTTCTAATGTTGGAGAAAAAATAGTCTGGCTGATAGAAGGTATCAGTCAGGCGCTGCCTGCTGACATTCAACAGGTAGTCAGTCAGAGCGCTGCCTGCTGATAGAAGGTATCAGTCAGAGCGCTGCCTGATAGAAGGTATCAGTCAGAACGCTGCCTGCTGATAGAAGGTATCAGTCAGAGCGCCTGCTGATAGAAGGTATCAGTCAGAGCGCCGCTGATAGAAGGTATCAGTCAGAGCTGCCTGCTGATAGAAGGTATCAGTCAGAGCGCTGATAGAAGGTATCAGTCAGAGCGCTGCCTGCTGATAGAAGGTATCAGTCAGAGCGCTGCCTGCTGATAGAAGGTATCAGTCAGAGCGCTGCCTGCTGATAGAAGGTATCAGTCAGAGCGCTGCCTGCTGATAGAAGGTATCAGTCAGAGCGCTGCTAGAAGGTATCAGTCAGAGCGCTGCCTGCTGATAGAAGGTATCAGTCAGAGCACTGATAGAAGGTATCAGTCAGAGCGCTGCCTGCTGATAGAAGGTATCAGTCAGAGCACTGATAGAAGGGATCAGTCAGAGCGCTGCCTGCTGATAGAAGGTATCAGTCAGAGCTCTGCCTGCTGATAGAAGGTATCAGTCAGAGCTCAGCCTGCCGATAGAAGTGGCTTCATAAAAAGTAGCAAGATCTTATGCATTTAATTTGTGTGTGAAAAGGGCAGAATTCTGCATTAACATGACCCCTGATACATTACTGGCGATAAGAACTACATGACCCCTGATACATTACTGCTGATAATGACTAGAGGAAACTGAAACATTGAAAACAGCATTGGAACACATGAAAAGCTGGTAAAGTTGTTTCTAGCTGAAGTAAGACTGTACCTCCGGGTGTCTGTCCAGATCCGATAGGGTTAGACCATGCTGCAGAATCAACTGACGAGCCTGGAGTTGAGGAGGGAGAAGATAAGGCACAAAGGAACTTCAGCTGGAATGTTGTCTATGTTTTTGTTACGCCACAGTGACAACTTCACCTGGAAGGAGGTGGGGACACACACGATGTTGAGTTTCTCCTGACGAACCCTCTCCGCTAGAACACACACACACACACACACACACACACACACACACACACACACACACACACACACACACACACACACACACACACACACACACACACACACACACACACACACACACACACGTTAGATCACATTTCCAAGTCATCTTAAATGAGAGAGAACAACATTTGAAAAAGGCTCATTGACCAGCCTACATTATTCACGAAAGCCCTTTGTGGATGAATAAAGTACTAGCTTGGCTTGTTCTATAATCAACCATTGGGATACTAGTCTCCTCACCTAGTCTGTCTACAGCATACACAATGGTGGATCCACTGCCCACTCCAACTACCTGGTTGTTCTGTGATGGAAGGAAAGACAAGTAACAGTCAGTACATTTGATATAATATAACACATTACCTGGGCACATGCTGGTAGATCATGTCTAGAACTCTGATATTCAGAGACTTGTCCCGAATCACTTCTGGTTGGGATGCTTTTGTTGAGCAAGGATGCATGTGGGAATGATAATGTCTAAAGGAAACATGTGTGGGAATGATAATGTCTAAAGGAAGCGTGTGGGAATGATAATGTCTAAAGGAAGCATGTGGGAATGATAATGTCTAAAGGAAGCATGTGGGAATGATAATGTCTAAAGGAAGCATGTGGGAATGATAATGTCTAAAGGAAGCATGTGGGAATGATAATGTCTAAAGGACGCATGTGGGAATGATAATGTCTAAAGGACGCATGTGGGAATGATAATGTCTAAAGGACGCATGTGGGAATGATAATGTCTAAAGGACGCATGTAGGAAACCCGTTCGAGGTGTCAAATGGTGAAGTACGAGTCTGTCAGTGACCAGAACTGGTCTTATTTTTGATTCATTGCATTTCTGAAGAAAAAGTGCCCTGTCAGGGTGGTGGGGATCATGATCCTGAGTTCCTGGAGTGCCCTGTCAGGGTGGTGGGGATCATGATCCTGAGTTCCTGGAGTGCCCTGTCAGGGTGGTGGGGATCATGATCCTGAGTTCCTGGAGTGCCCTGTCAGGGTGGTGGGGATCATGATCCTGAGTTCCTGGAGTGCCCTGTCAGGGTGGTGGGGATCATGACCCTGAGTTCCTGGAGTGCCCTGTCAGGGTGGTGGGGATCATGATCCTGAGTTCCTGGAGTGCCCTGTCAGGGTGGTGGGGATCATGATCCTGAGTTCCTGGAGTGCCCTGTCAGGGTGGTGGGGATCATGATCCTGAGTTCCTGGAGTGCCCTGTCAGGGTGGTGGGGATCATGACCCTGAGTTCCTGGAGTGCCCTGTCAGGGTGGTGGGATCATGACCCTGAGTTCCTGGAGTGCCCTGTCAGGGTGGTGGGATCATGACCCTGAGTTAACAACGGATTCCCGTGAAGAGATGGTGGTGGATTCCATCTCTGTGGTAAATGTTTGCTGACAGACAAAAGACACGCTGTGTGTTGAAAAGGTGGACTTTGTTGCGTTCATTGCCACTTCTCCTTTCCCACTTCTGATGACCAGGTGGCGAATCGCATCTCTGCATGTCTGGCAGACATATCAGTGTGGATGACGGATCACCACCTCAAGCTGAACCTCGGCAAGACGGAGCTGCTCTTCCTCCCGGGGAAGGACTGCCCGTTCCATGATCTCGCCATCACGGTTGACAACTCCATTGTGTCCTCCTCCCAGAGCGCCAAGAACCTTGGCGTGATCCTGGACAACACCCTGTCGTTCTCAACCAACATCAAGGCGGTGGCCCGTTCCTGTAGGTTCATGCTCTACAACATCGGCAGAGTACGACCCTGCCTCACACAGGAAGCGGCGCAGGTCCTAATCCAGGCACTTGTCATCTCCCGTCTGGATTACTGCAACTCGCTGTTGGCTGGGCTCCCTGCCTGTGCCATTAAACCCCTTCAACTCATCCAGAACGCCGCAGCCCGTCTGGTGTTCAACCTTCCCAAGTTCTCTCACGTCACCCCGCTCCTCCGTTCTCTCCACTGGCTTCCAGTTGAAGCTCGCATCCGCTACAAGACCATGGTGCTTGCCTACGGAGCTGTGAGGGGAACGGCACCTCAGTACCTCCAGGCTCTGATCAGGCCCTACACCCAAACAAGGGCACTGCGTTCATCCACCTCTGGCCTGCTCGCCTCCCTACCACTGAGGAAGTACAGCTCCCGCTCAGCCCAGTCAAAACTGTTCGCTGCTCTGGCCCCCCAATGGTGGAACAAACTCCCTCATGACGCCAGGACAGCGGAGTCAATCACCACCTTCCGGAGACACCTGAAACCCCACCTCTTTAAGGAATACCTAGGATAGGATAAGTAATCCCTCTCACCCCCCCTTTAAGATTTAGATGCACTATTGTAAAGTGACTGTTCCACTGGATGTCATAAGGTGAATGCACCAATTTGTAAGTCGCTCTGGATAAGAGCGTCTGCTAAATGACTTAAATGTAAATGATAACCTGTACAGCACAAGTCTCAAAGAAGTTGAAATTAGACAAGGTGGCTGCAGCAGAAAAGTTTTGGGAATCAAAAGATTTGACATTGGATATATATGCCATTTAGCTTTTATCCAAAGCGACTTACAGTCATGTGTGCATACATTCTACGTATGGGTGGTCCCGGGAATCGAACCCACTACCCTGGCGTTAGTTACCAACTGAGCTACAGAAGGACCATGGATGACATGTAAGGGGTACTGGCACCTGAAGACCCCCCTCCCAGGTTCCTCTTGAGCCTGTATAGGGATCAGATCGGTTTTAACAGGCAAGTTAAGTTCCGTTTGGGGGGAATCTTGTTTCCATCCCGCATAGTAGGTGGCAGGATGCACATTGCATTGTGGGATCGCCAATATACCATAGAATAAATCCACGTGTCGATCAATGAGAGAACATGGCGATTTACACGCTGCTGGATTTAACGCTTGGAGGAATTTAATTTGGTTTAAATAACGGAGTATTTTCTCAATTCAAAAGCGCCACCTGCACACATACATGTTAGAAGATATATGTTTGGTAGAAAATGATCTATGCTCCGGTAGCCCCCAGTAATGGTTATAAAAAAAACCATTTAGTTTATTGACATTATCTGGTAACAATTTGCAACTGTAGAAGGTGAGACAGTATTACCTCATGTTGCACAGCTAACCACGTGGTGCCAAAGTTGACCATGCTACCTGGCTGGCGTAGAAACTAATAACTTCCTTTGTGCAATCATTATGTCTAGCTATTAGGTACACCATTCAAATGTTTGCTAGCTACTAGTAGCTAACTAGCCAGCTCATATAGCTGTTGTTCGGCATCAGTAACTTGCACATGACTGTAACTTGCACATGACTGTAATTTGCACATGACTGTAATTTGCACATGACTGTAATTTGCACATGACTGTAACTTGCACATGACAGTAACTTGCACATGACTGTAACTTGCACATGACTGTAATTTGACATGACTGTAACTTGCACATGACTGTAATTTGCACATGACTGTAATTTGCACATGACTGTAACTTGCACATGACTTGACAGTCAGGTTGTAAACAGAGTATGCCCCCTATCACCCTAAAGCAAACCCCTGTAGTTAACTCGCTATATTAATGTATCGTCAATGCAATACCAAATGTTATGACCTGGACATGGTTATCCACCGCAGCGTAGCCTGCTAGTTTCTTGGCCTCTTCTGCCATGACGCCTCTGTGACCATAAAGCCTCCTGCAGAAAATGCACAATGTGCTGTAAAAGAAGCGTAGCGTGTTGATGATGTCTTCTGCCACGTGACCAACGTGGTAAAAACTTCTACTTCGGTGGGGTCTATCGGTGGTTGGCATCCAACGTTATGGTGCATGACCGCCACCTACTGTACTGGAGTGTGGACCCAGAGACATGGAGGAACGACGTCCTACCTGCCAGCCCCGTTAATCTTTAATTAAAACGATAACATATTGAGACTACATCTAAATGACGTTCTACTCTTTAAACTAATGTATTGTATCCCCTTCCCCTCATACTAGATATCAGCCTCTCTCTACAATACTGCCCACACAGGATCCACGGTCTCAGTTTCCTGGCAATAATCACACTTACCTGTTTGATGCTTTCTTTTCACATTAAGGACTTTTATTCAACCAGCTGTGTTCCACCCTTCATCTTGAAAAATAGACTCCTCTCTTCAGTCCCTTCCTGCCGTCCTCCGCTCCCCAATTTTCCTCTGTATCTGAAATAAATGCCTGCCCTCAGTATCTCTATTCCACTGCTCCTGTCATCTCTACACCATCACTGTCCATATCAGGCTTTTAATCTGTTATCTCTACACCATCACTGTCCATATCAGGCTTTAACCTGTTATCTCTACACCATCACTGTCTATATCAGGCTTTTAACCTGCTCCTGTCATCTCTACACCATCACTGTCATCTCTACACCATCACTGTCTATATCAGGCTGTTAACCTGTCATCTCTACACCATCACTGTCATCTGTTAACCTACATCTCATCACTGTCTATATCAGGCTGTTAACCTGTCATCTCTACACCATCACTGTCTATATCAGGCTGTTAACCTGTCATCTCTACACCATCACTGTCTATATCAGGCTGTTAACCTGTCATCTCTACACCATCACTGTCTATATCAGGCTGTTAACCTGTCATCTCTACACCATCACTGTCTATATCAGGCTGTTAACCTGTCATCTCTACACCATCACTGTCATCTGTTAACCTGTCATCTCTACACCATCACTGTCTATATCAGGCTATTAACCTGCTCCTGTCATCTCTACACCATCACTGTCTATATCAGGCTGTTAACCTGTCATCTCTACACCATCACTGTCTATATCAGGCTTTTAACCTGCTCCTGTCATCTCTACACCATCACTGTCTATATCAGGCTGTTAACCTGCTCCTGTCATCTCTACACCATCACTGTCTATATCAGGCTGTTAACCTGTCATCTCTACACCATCACTGTCTATATCAGGCTATTAACCTGCTCCTGTCATCTCTACACCATCACTGTCTATATCAGGCTTTTAACCTGTCATCTCTACACCATCACTGTCTATATCAGGCTTTTAACCTGTCATCTCTACACCATCACTGTCTATATCAGGCTTTTAACCTGTCATCTCTACACCATCACTGTCTATATCAGGCTTTTAACCTGTCATCTCTACACCATCACTGTCCATATCAGGCTTTAACCTGTCACCTCTACACCATCACTGTCTATATCAGGCTTTTAACCTGCTCCTGTCATCTGTACACCATCACTGTCTATATCAGGCTGTTAACCTGCTCCTGTCATCTCTACACCATCACTGTCTATATCAGGCTATTAACCTGTCATCTCTACACCATCACTGTCTATATCAGGCTATTAACCTGTCATCTCTACACCATCACTGTCTATATCAGGCTTTTAACCTGTCATCTCTACACCATCACTGTCTATATCAGGCTTTTAACCTGCTCCTGTCATCTCTACACCATCACTGTCTATATCAGGCTTTTAACCTGCTCCTGTCATCTCTACACCATCACTGTCTATATCAGGCTGTTAACCTGTCATCTCTACACCATCACTGTCTATATCAGGCTGTTAACCTGTCATCTCTACACCATCACTGTCTATATCAGGCTGTTAACCTGTCATCTCTACACCATCACTGTCTATATCAGGCTTTTAGCCTGCCATCTCTACACCATCACCATTAAAATCCTCACACCACATTACCTTCTATCCTGGCCCTCCACCCTCTCCAGCACTTCCAGGTCCAAAATCTGATAGTAGTTCACTACCACCCCTCCTCCACCACCACATATTCCTGTTCAATAAATCAAATCAAATCAAATTTATTTATATAGCCTTCGTAGCATCCTGTAGGGAAGTCCTTGCTTTTTGAAGGTAGCACATCCCCCCCTCCCCTGGTCAAATAAATCTCTGTCTCTACGAACCACTACATCTCTGTCCCTACGAACCACTACATCTCTGTCCCTACAAACCACTACATCTCTGTCCCTACAAACCACTACATCTCTGTCCCTACAAACCACTACATCTCTGTCCCTACAAACCACTACATCTCTGTCCCTAAAAAACCACTACATCTCTGTCCCTAAAAAACCACTACATCTCTGTCCCTACGAACCACTACATCTCTGTCCCTACGAACCACTACATCTCTGTCCCTACGAACCACTACATCTCTGTCCCTACGAACCACTACATCTCTGTCCCTACGAACCACTACATCTCTGTCCCTACAAACCACTACATCTCTGTCCCTACAAACCACTACATCTCTGTCCCTACGAACCACTACATCTCTGTCCCTACGAACCACTACATCTCTGTCCCTACAAACCACTACATCTCTGTCCCTACAAACCACTACATCTCTGTCCCTACGAACCACTACATCTCTGTCCCTACGAACCACTACATCTCTGTCCCTACGAACCACTACATCTCTGTCCCTACGAACCACTACATCTCTGTCCCTACGAACCACTGCATCTCTGTCCCTACGAACCACTACATCTCTGTCCCTACGAACCACGACATATCCCTGTGTGATAAACTCCACATTTGGTTTGAGACATGTTTCCTGCACACAAATCACATCAGGCTTAGCTGTCATATCCACAATCAACTGCTTGAACTACTGCTCATCAGCCAACAGCCTTGGAGCATTCCATAGTAGTACTACCACCATAACTTCCATTGTAGTACTACCACCATAACTTCCATAGTAGTACTACCACCATAACTTCCATAGTAGTACTACCACCATAACTTCCATAGTAGTACTACCACCATAACTTCCATTGTAGTACTACCACCATAACTTCCATAGTGGTACTACCACCATAACTTCCATAGTAGTACTACCACCATAACTTCCATAGTGGTACTACCACCATAACTTCCATAGTGGTACTACCACCATAACTTCCATTGTAGTACTACCACCATAACTTCCATAGTAGTACTACCACCATAACTTCCATAGTAGTACTACCACCATAACTTCCATAGTAGTACTACCACCATAACTTCCATAGTAGTACTACCACCATAACTTCCATAGTAGTACTACCACCATAACTTCCATTGTAGTACTACCACCATAACTTCCATAGTAGTACTACCACCATAACTTCCATAGTAGTACTACCACCATAACTTCCATAGTAGTACTACCACCATAACTTCCATAGTAGTACTACCACCATAACTTCCATAGTAGTACTACCACCATAACTTCCATTGTAGTACTACCACCATGACTTCCATAGTAGTACTACCACCATAACTTCCATAGTAGTACTACCACCATAACTTCCATAGTAGTACTACCACCATAACTTCCATAGTAGTACTACCACCATGACTTCCATAGTAGTACTACCACCGTTCCCACAATAAGTTGGGTGAATTTTGGCCCATTCCTCCTGACAGAGTTGGTGTAACTGAGTCAGGTTTGTAGGCCTCCTTGCTTGCACACACTTTTTCAGTTCTGCCCAGTTCAGATGGCCACTCTAATACCTTGACTTTGTTGTCCTTAAGCCATTTTGCCACAACTTTGGAAGTATGCTTGGGGTCATTGTCCATTTGGAAGACCCATTTGCGAACAAGCCTACACTTCTTGACTGATGTCTTGAGATGTTGCTTCAATATATCCACATAATTTTCCTACCTCATGAAGCCATCTATTTTGTGAAGTGCACCAGTCCCTCCTGCAGCAAAGCACCACCACAACATGATGCTGTCACCCCATGCATTATGGACAAACAGTTATATTTTGTTTCATCAGACCAGAGGGCATTTCTCCAAAAAGTACGATCTGTTGTTTCTGGCGGTTTTGGAGCAGTGGCTTCTTCCATGCTGAGCGGCCTTTCAGGTTATGTCGATATAGGACTCATTTTACTGTGGATATAGATACTTTTGTGTCTGTTTCCTCCAGCATCTTCACAAGGTCCTTTGCTGTTGTTCTGGGTTTGATTTGCACTTTTCTCTAGGAGACAGAACGCGTTTCCTTCCTGAGCGGTATGACGGCTGCGTGGTCCCATGGTGTTTATACTTGCGTACTATTGTTTGTACAGATGAACATGGTATCTTCAGGCGTTTTGAAAATTTTTCAGAGGTCTTGGCTGATTTCTTTTGATTTTCCCATGATGTCAAGCAAAGACGCACTGAGTTTGAAGGTAGGCCTTGAAATACATCCACAGGTACACCTCCAATTGACTCAAATTATGTAAATTAGCCTATCAGAAGCTTCTAAAGCCTTGACAACATTTTCTGTAATTATCCAAGCTGTTTAAAGGCACAGTCAACTTAGTGTATGTAAACTTCTGACCCACTGGAATTGTGATACAGTGAATTATAAACTGTAAACAATTGTTGGAAAAATTACTTGTGTCATGCACAAATTAGATGTCCTAACTGATTTGGCAAAACTATTAAATTTGTGGAGTGGATGAAAAATGAGTTTTAATGACTGCAACTTAAGTGTGTGTAAACTTCCGACTTCAACTGTATTTGAAAAACAAATATCTAATTTAGAAGGCGAAAATGACATTGATATCTTCAAAAGTATTCTCATATTTAATCAAATCACATTTAAACTTGATATATAGTGTACACTTTCAGAGTTACAGTTTCTTTGTCATACCATCCTTAATGACATCACAAAATAATAAACCATATGACAGGATTATTCTTTAGATCCCCACGGAACATCCTATCCTATGAATATTGTTCCAAAGTTCATTCTTTGGTGAAAAAGGTTATGTCGGCAAAAGTCTCTCTGTAACAAAGGGTAAAGGTCTCTCTAAATGTTAAGGTGTCAAGACCGCCCCACCACCTCATCTGTGGGAGAGAGGGGATCATCAAGCATTTGCCTAGCTGATAGGTCCTTTGATTCACTGTCAGGAGAGTCATGACACCAGTTACTGTTTATGGCCATCTCATGAAAAATAATTACATTTGGGTGTGTCTATTTAGGTTGAATCAACATTTTTCATTAAAGAACTATTCCATGTCTGATTTGTTATTGGTAGTCATCTACCAATCAAATTTGATTTGTCACATGCGCTGAATTACAATACAGTGAAATGCTTACTTACAAGCCATTAAACAACAATGCAGTTAAAGTATTTACTTAATAAACTAAAGTTTTAAAAAATATATAGAAAAATCACAAATAATTAAAGAGCAACAATAAAAGAACAGTAGCGAGACTATGTACAGAGGGTACCGGTACAGAGTCAATGTAGGTATTAAAGGTTTTTCAAGATGGCGTAGCAGTCTGGTCCGGTCTGTCTTGTCTTGTCCCGTGTATATAGTTTTCCCCCGTATTTATTTCATTTATATTTTTTATATTTTTAATCTCAATTTCCATCTACGGACTGAACATGCTCTCCTGCAACCCAATGTGGTATAGATCTGCTATTTATTACCCCCTTCAGAAGCTAGACAGCTAACTAGCTACTAGCTAGTAGTCACCCAATGTGGTATAGATCTGCTATTTTACACCCCCTTCAGAAGCTAGACAGCTAACTAGCTACTAGCTAGTAGTCACCCAATGTGGTATAGATCTGCTATTTTTTACCCCCTTCAGAAGCTAGATAGCTAACTAGCTACTAGCTAGTAGTCAACCCACCTCACCCAATGTGGTATAGATCTGCTATTTTATACCCCCTTCAGAAGCTAGACAGCTAACTAGCTACTAGCTAGTAGTCAGTTAGCCACTGCTAGCGGTCATTCCTACAACCTGCCTCACCCAATGTGGTATAGATCTGCTATTTTATACCCCCTTCAGAAGCTAGACAGCTAACTAGCTACTAGCTAGTAGTCAGTTAGCCACTGCTAGCGGTCATTCCTACAACCTGCCTCACCCAATGTGGTATAGATCTGCTATTTTATACCCCCTTCAGAAGCTAGACAGCTAACTAGCTACTAGCTAGTAGTCAGTTAGCCACTGCTAGCGGTCATTCCTACAACCTGCCTCACCCAATGTGGTATAGATCTGCTATTTTATACCCCCTTCAGAAGCTAGACAGCTAACTAGCTACTAGCTAGTAGTCAGTTAGCCACTGCTAGCGGTCATCCCCGTTAACTCGGACATCAGACAGCCTCAACCCGGTCAACTCCTGCCAGTCTGCACAGCGTGATGACAACCCAGAGCATATGGGACTGCTTTTTCTCTACCACATCTCTGGATTCCTACAGTAAGCTCTGAACCTTTACTCTGGATCATTGCAGCTAGCTAGCTACTACCCGAGTGGCTAATCCTGGCGAATGTCTCTGTCCCCAAACCAGCACCAGTTAGCCTGGAGCTAGCCTGGAGCTAGCCTGGAGCTAGACCCATCTCCCGGCTAACCAAAGAGATCCATCAGACAATTCCTGGGCTTAAATACCTCTTTTGCCAATTGGCCTGAACCCTTTGCTGCCGACACGGAGCCCCACTGATCCATCACCACTGGTCTGCCGATGTAACCTTCCGAGGGGGTTTCAAAAGGTTCTTCCGTCGCAACGTCCCCCTGAGGCCCATCTGCTAGCCCCGGCCTGCTAGCTGGCTGAATCGCTGTCTCCAGCTCGCCTAGCTACTCACTGGACCCTATGATCACTCAGCTACACGTGCCTCTCCCTAACGTCCATATGTCTTGGTTAGTGATTTCTGTCTTAGTTAGCCCTTTAGTTCCACCCCCCACACATGCGCTGACCTACCCTGGCTTAAATGGTGCCCCTAGAGACAAAACCTCTCATCGTCACTCAATGCCTAGGTTTACCTCCACTGTACAAAATCCGACCATACCCTTGTCTGTACATTATGCCTTGAATCTATTCTTCAACACCCAGAAATCTGCTCCTTTTACTCTCTGTTCCGAACGCACTAGACAACCAGTTCTTATAGCCTTTAGCCGTACCCTTATCCTACTCCTCCTCTGGTGATGTAGAGGTTAACCCCTGTAGCCCCCAGCACCACACATATTCCCCAGGTGCTCTCATTTGTTGACTTCTGTAACCATAAAGCCTTGGTTTCATGCATGTTAACATTAGAAGCCTCCTCCCTAAGTTTGTTTTATTCACTGCTTTAGCACACTCTGCCAACCCTTATGTCCTAGCCGTGTCTGGATCCTGGTTTAGGAAGACGACCAAAAATCCTGAAAAGTACATCCCTAACTATAACATTTTCTGACAAGATAGAACTGCCAAAGGGGGCGGAGTTGCAATCTACTGCAGAGATAGCTTGCAGAGTTCTGTCTTACTATCCAGGTCTGTGCCCAAACAATTCAATCTTCTACTTATAAAAATCCACCTTTCCAGAAACAAGGCTCTTACTTATTGCCGCTTGCTATAGACCATCTTCAGCCCCCAGCTGTGCCCTGGACACCATGTGTGAATTGATTGCCTCCCATATATCTTCAGAGTTCGTACTGTCAGGTGACCTAAACTGGGATATGCTTAACACCCCGGCCGTCCTACAATTTAAGCTAGATGCCCTTAATCTCATATAAATTATCAAGGAACCTACCAGGTACAACCCTACATTTACATTACATTTAAGTCATTTAGCAGACGCTCTTATCCAGAGCGACTTACAAATTGGTGCATTCACCTTATGACATCCAGTGGAACAGTCACTTTACAATAGTGCATCTAAATCTTAAAGGGGGGGGGGGGGTGAGAGGGATTACTTATCCTATCCTAGGTATTCCTTAAAGAGGTGGGGTTTCAGGTGTCTCTGGAAGGTGGTGATTGACTCCGCTGTCCTGGCGTCGTGAGGGAGTTTGTTCCACCATTGGGGGGGCCAGAGCAGCGAACAGTTTTGACTGGGCTGAGCGGGAGCTGTACTTCCTCAGTGGTAGGGAGGCGAGCAGGCCAGAGGTGGATGAACGCAGTGCCCTTGTTTGGGTGTAGGGCCTGATCAGAGCCTGGAGGTACTGAGGTGCCGTTCCCCTCACAGCTCCGTAGGCAAGCACCATGGTCTTGTAGCGGATGCGAGCTTCAACTGGAAGCCAGTGGAGAGAACGGAGGAGCGGGGTGACGTGAGAGAACTTGGGAAGGTTGAACACCAGACGGGCTGCGGCGTTCTGGATGAGTTGAAGGGGTTTAAATCCGTAACCATGGGCACCCTCTGAGATATCACCCTGACAAACTTCCCTCTAAATACACCTCTGCTGTTTTCAATCAGGATCTCAGAAATCACTGCCTCATTGCCAGCGTGCGTAATGTGCCTTTCTAATCAACCTGGCCCAGGTATCCTGGAAGGATATTGATCTCGTTCCGTCAGTAGAGGATGCCTGGTCGCTCTTCAAAAGTGCTCTCCTCACCATCTTAAATAAGCATGCCGCATTAAAAAAATGTAGAACCAGGAACAGATAAAGCCCTTGGTACACCCCAGACATGACTGCCCTTGACCAGCACAAAAACATCCTGTGGCGTTCTGCATTAGCATTGAATAGCCCCCGCGATATGCAACTTTTCAGGGAAGTCGGGAACCAATGTACTCAGTCAGTTAGGAAAGCTAAGGCAAGCTTTTTCAAACAGAAATGTTCTTTTTGTAGCACTAAGTTCAAAAGGTTTTGGGACACTGTAAAGTCCATGGAGAATAAGAGCACCTCCTTCTGGGACACTGTAAAGTCCATGGAGAATAAGAGCACCTCCTTCTGGGACACTGTAAAGTCCATGGAGAATAAGAGCACCTCCTTCTGGGACACTGTAAAGTCCATGGAGAATAAGAGCACCTCCTTCTGGGACACTGCAAAGTCCATGGAGAATAAGAGCACCTCCTCCCAGCTGCCCACTGCACTGAGGCTCGGAAACACTGTCACCACCGATAAATCTACGATAATCGATCATTTCAATAAGCATTTCTCTATGGCTGGCCATGCTTTCCACCTGGCTTCGCCTACCCCGGACAACATCTCAGCACCCCCCTACATCAACCAAGTTAACAAACAGATCACCAACCATTTTCGAATCCCACCATGCCTTCTCCACTATGCAATTAGGTTTCCGAGCTAGTCATGGGTGCACCTCAGCCATGCTCAAGGTTCTAAACAATATCATAATCGCCATCGATAAAAGACAGTACTGTGCAGCCGTATTCATCGACCTGGCCAAGGCTTTCGACTTTGTCGATCACTGCATTCTTATTGGCAGACTCAACAGCCTTGGTTTTTCAAACGACTGCCTCGCCTTGTTTACCAACTACTTCTCTGATAGAGTTCAGTGTGTCAAATCGGAGGGCCTGTTGTCCTGGCCTCTGGCAGTCTCTATGGGGGTGCCACAAGGTTAAATTCTCGGGCCGACTCTTTTCTCTGTCCTGTACATATCAATGATGTCACTCTTACTGCTGGTGATTCTCTGATCCACCTCTACGCAGACTAAACCATTCTGTATACATCTGGCCCTTCTTTGGACACTGTGCTAACAAACGTCCAAACGAGCTTCAATGCCATACAACTCACCTTCCATGGCCTCCAACTGCTTCTAAATGCTAGTATAACTAAATGCATGCTCTTCAACAGATTGCTGCCCACACCTACACGCCCGAATAGCATCACTACTCTGGACGGTTCTGACATAGAATATGTGGACATCTACAAATACCTAGGTGTCTGGTTAGACTGCAAACTCTCCTTCCAGACCCATATCAAACATCTCCAATCGAAAATCAAATCAAGAATCGGCTTTCTATTCCGCAACAAAGCCTCCTTCACTCACGCTGCCAAGCTTACCCTAGTAAAACTGACTATCCTACCGATCCTCGACTTCGGCGACGTCATCTACAAAATTGCTTCCAACACTCTACTCAGCAAACTGGATGCAGTTTATCACAGTGCCATCCGTTTTGTCACCAAAGTCCCATATACTACCCACCACTGCGACCTGCATACTCTAGTCGGCTGGCCCTCGCTACATATTCGTTGCCAGACCCACTGGCTCCAGGTGATCTTTAAGTCTTTGCTAGGTAAAGTCCCACCTTATCTCAGCTCACTGGTCATCAAAGCAACACCCACCCGTAGCATGCGCTCCAGAAGGTATTTTTCTTTGGTCATCTCCAAAGCCAACACTTCCTTTGGCTGCCTTTCCTTCCAGTTCTCTACTGCCAATGACTGGAACGAATTGCAAAAATCACTGAAGCTGGAGACATATCTCCCGCTCTAACTTTAAGCATCAGCTGTTAGAGTAGCTTACTGATCACTGTACCCGTACACAGCCAATCTGTAAATAGCCCACCCAACTACCTCATCCCCATATTATCACTTACCCTCTTGCTCTTTTGCACTCCAGTATCTCAGCCTGCACATCATCATCTGCATATCTATCACTCCAGTGTTAATGCTAAATTGTAATTATTTCGCCTCTATGGCCTATTTATCGCCTACTTCCCTACTCTTCTACATTTGCACACACTGTACATAGATTAAAAAAATATATATATATTGTGTTATTGACTGTATGTTTGTTTATGTGAAACTCTGTGTTAGGGTTTTTGTCGCACTGATTTGTTTTATCTTGGCCAGGCTGCAGTTGTAAATGAGAACTGGTTCTCAACTGGCCTACCTGGTTAAATAAGGGTAAAATATGCGGGGGCACAGGTTAGTCGAGGTAATATGTAAATGCAGGTAGAGGTAAAGTGACCATGCAAAGACGATGAACAGACAGTAGCAGCAGGGTAGCCATTTGGTTAGTTGTTCAGGAGTCTATTGGCTTTGGGGTAGAAGCTGTTAAAAAGCCTTTTGGACCTAGACTTGGAGTTCCGGTAATGCTTGCCGTGTGGTAGCAGAGAGAACAGTCTATGAGTAGGGAGGCTGGAGTCTTTGGCCATTTGTAGGCCCTTCCTCTGACACCGCCTGGTATAGAGGTCCTGGGTGGCATGATCTTTTCAGTGTCTTGAGGGGGAATAGGTTTTGTCGTGCCCTCTTCACGACTGTCTTGGTGTGTTTGGACCATGACAGTTCGTTGGTGATGTAGACACCAAGGAACTTGAAGCTCTCAACCTGCTCCACTACCGCCCCGTCGATGAGAATGGGGGCGTGCTCGGCCCTGCTTTTCCTGTAGTTCATGTTCATCTCCTTTGTCTTGATCACGTTGAGGGAGAGGTTGTTGTCCAGGCACCACATGGCCAGGTCTCTGCTGACTTCCTCTCTATAGGCCATCTCATCGTTGTCAGTGATCAGGCCTACCACTGTTGTGTCATCGACAAACTTAATGATGGTGTTGTGCTTGGTCATGCAGTCATGGGTGAACAGAGAGTACAGGCGGGGACTGAGCACGGACCACTGAGGGGCCCCCGTGTTGATGATCAGTGTTGCAGATGTGTTGTTACCTACCCTTACCACCTAGGGGCGGCCCGTCGGGAAATCCAGGATCCAGTTGCAGAGGGAGATGTTTAGTCCCAGGATCCTAAGCTTAGTGGGGGTCCAACGGCTCAGACACGAGAGGTATGTGGCAGGGTCTACAGTCAATCACGGACTACAAAAACAGATCCAGCCCCGTCGTGGACCACGATGCCTTGCTCCCAGGCAGACTAAACGGCTTCTTTGCTCACTTTGAGGACAATACAGTGCCACCAACACGGCCCGCTGCCAACTCTCCTTCACCGTGGCCAACGTGAGTAAAACATTTAAACGTGTTAACACTCGCAAGGCTGCCGGCCCAAATGTCATCCCTAGCCGCGTCCTCAGAGCATGCGCAGACCAGCTGGCTGGTGTGTTTACGGACATATTCAATCAATCCCTATCCCAGTCTGCTGTTCCCACATGCTTCAAGAGAGCCACCATTGTTCCTATTCCCAAGAAAGCTAAGGTAACTGAGCTAAACGACTACCGCCCCGTAGCACTCACTTCCGTCATCACGAAGTGCTTTGAGAGACTAGTCAAGGACCATATCACCTCCACCCTACCTGACACCCTAGACCCACTCCAATTTGCTTACTGCCACAATAGGTCTACAGACGACGCAATCGCAACCACACTGCACACTGCCCTAACCCATCAGGACAAGAGGAATACCTATGTGAGAATGCTGTTCATTGACTACAGCTCAGCATTTAACACCATAGTACCCTCCAAACTCGTCATCAAGCTAGAGACCCTGGGTCTCGACCCAGCCCTGTGCAACTGGGTCCTGGACTTTTGACGGGCTGTCCCCAGGTGGTGAGGGTAGGAAACATCTCCACCCCGCAGATCCTCAACACTGGGGCCCCACAGGCCTCTCTTGTACTCCCTGTTCACCCATGACTGCGTGGCCAAGCACGTCTCCAACTCAATCATCAAGTTTGCAGACGACACTACAGTGGTAGGCCTGATTACCAACAACGATGAGACGCCCTACAGGGAAGAGGTGAGGGCCCTCGGAGTTTGGTGTCAGGAAAATAACCTCACACTCAACGTCAACAAAACAAAAAGGAGATGATCGTGGACTTCAGGTAACAGCAGAGGGAGCACCACCCTATCCACGGGACAGTAGTGGAGAAAGTGGAAAGTTTTAAGTTCCTCGACGAACACATCACGGACAAACTGAAATGGTCCACCCACACAGACAGCGTGGTGAAGAAGGTGCAACAGCACCTCTTCAACCTCAGGAGACTGAACCAATTTGGCTTGTCACCAAAAACACTCAAACTTTTACAGATGCACAATCGAGAGCATCCTGTCAGGCTGTATCACCACCTGGTACAGAAATTACACCGCAAGGCTCTCCAGAGGGTAGTGAGGTCTGCACAAACTACCTGCCCTCCAGGACACCTACACCACCCGATGTCACAGGAAGGCCATAAAGATCAAGGACAACAACCACCTGAGCCACTGCCTGTTCACCCCGCTACCATCCAGAAGGCGGGGTCCGTACAGGGGCATCAAAGCTGGGACCGAGAGACTGAAAAACAGCTTCCATCTCAACGCCATCAGACTGTTAAACAGACACCACTAACATTGAGTGGCTGCCAACATACTAACTCAACTCCAGCCACTTTAATAATGGGAAAATTGGATGTAATAAATGTATCACTAGTCACTTTAAACAATGGCACTTTATATAATGTTTACATACTGTACATTACTCATCTCATATGTATATACTCGATACCATCTACTGCATCTTGCCTATGCCATCGCTCATCCATATATTTATATGTACATATTCTTATTCATTCCTTTACACTTATGTCAATAAGGTGGTAGTTGTGAAATTGTTACATTACTTGATAGATATTACTGCACGGTCGGAACTAGAAGCACAAGCATTTCTCTACACTCGCATTATTAACATCTGCTAACCATGTGACCAATAAAATTTGAGTTAGTGATGAGCTTTGAGGGCACTATAGTGTTGAACACTGAGCTGTAGTCAATGTATAGCATTATCACATAGGTGTTCCTCTTGTCCAGGTGGGAGAGGGCAGTGTGGAGTGTAGTAGAGGTTGCGTAATCCGTGGATCTGTTGGGGCGGTATGCAAATTGGAGTGGGTCTAGTGTTTCTTGGATAATGGTGTTGATGTGAGCCATGACCAGCCTTTCAAAGCACTTCAGGGCTACAGATGTGTGCTACAGGTCGGTAGTCATTTAGGCAGGTTACCTTGGTGTTCTTGAGCACAGGGTCTATGGTGGTCTGCTTGAAACATGTTGGTATTACAGACTCATTCAGGGACATGTTGAAAATGTCAGTGAAGACACTTGCCAGTTGGTCGGAGTACACGTCCTGGTAACCCATGTGAATGGTTGTGAATGTTGACCTGTTTAAAGGTCTTACTCACATCGGCTACGGAGAGCGTGATCACACAGTCGTCCGGAACAGCTGGAGCTCCCATGCTTGCCTCAGTGTTGCTTGCCTTGAAGCGTGCATAGAAGTCATTTAGTTCGTCTGGTAGGCTCGTGTCACTGGGCAGCTCACAGTTGTTTTTGTCTTTGTAGTCCATAATAGTTTGCAAACCCTGCCACATCCGACGAGCATCAGAGCAGTAGGATTCAATCGTTGCCCTTTGAGGCTTTCAAAAAGCTCCCTGATCTTTGTAGTTGAATCTGTGCTGGAATTCAACACTTGACAGAGGGACCTTACAGATGTATGTATGTATGTGGGACAGATAAAGGGTTGGTCATAAATCATGCTAAACTCTATTATTACACACAAAGTGAGTCCATGTAAGTTATGTGACTTGTTAAGCCACATCTTACTGAACTAATGTAGGCTTGCCCAAACAAAGGGGCTTATGTAAAGACTATATTTTAGTTCATTATTTGTTATTCATCTTTAAAAAAGTAAAACATTTCTTCCACTTTCACAGATTATTTTGTCGAATAAATTACAATTAAATCCATATAATACCACTAACAAAAATTCTGAAGAAATCCAGGGGTTTGAATACATGAAGGTACAGTAAATACACTCATATCTGACAATGACAAAAATAATGAGACTATATAACCATATCAATATTTTAATGGATTACTTGGTGCAATAAATAACACAATAAGATTATAAAAGCATCAGTCACAGGAAAAAACTAAAGTTACAGTAGTTTAATTAATCCTCAAAAACATTTGGCACTAAGTTCACTTCACCAAATTCCTTCTTTCAGTTTATTGGAGTCCACATCGGAAATCCTTTTTTGAGGCAATATATTAATCAATTGTATTAATATAGTTACGTTACAGATGTAATAACTTGGTTGTAGAGGTGAAAAGAGTCTTTAGTTTACCACCATGTTCATGCCATAAACTACCTCCAACTTAAATCAATACTTTTCCAAACATATAAATGTAGTTGTCATAAGATTGTATGGGGGAAAAACTATGGGCTATCAGTTTCTGATTGGGATTGGCAGACTAACCACTATTGAACCATTAGTAGACAGGGTGTAACCCACTGTTACAGGTGTGGAAACCTGGGCCCAGATTTACAAAACATTCTTATGCAAAAACTTAAGAACCTTCTTAAGAAAACAATTATAAGTTCATAAGATAGTTCACAAGTGCAATTCTTCAACAATATGTTAAGATTTTATCATTTTCTTACAAACTTAACTATCTTCTTAAAATGATTGTCACTAGGCAAACTGTTTTATCTAGCTAGCAATGACAATCATGTTAGCATATTTCATACTGAGATGACTGTTCTAAAACATGTTTTGGGGGTTTCAAATAATCAATACTGAAACTTTCAGATGAAGTTTGAGTGAATTAAATATGTTCAATTGATTTAATTAGCTTATTATCTCACTGCCCTGAGTTTAAGACGGCAGGGTAGCCTAGTGGTTAGAGCGCTAGACTAGTAACCGGCAGGTTGCAAGTTCAGACCCCTAAGCCGACAAGGTACAAATCTGTCGTTCTGCCCCTGAACAGGCAGTTAACCCACTGTTCCCAGGCCGTCATTGAAAGTAAGAATTTGTTCTTAACTGACTTGCCTGGTTAAATATTTTCAATAATCTAATTTCTTCTTGTATTGAAATAACACAAGAACATGTCCAAGAAGCTTCTTGAGGAACAGCAACTTGGCTGAACTTTCCTCTGTAGTCTATAGTTAAGGAATAAATGGCAATTAAGAAGAAATATCTTCTTAAGAAGGTTTTGTGAATCTGGGCCCTGACCTATAACCTTCCTATAGACCTATATTCCTGAGTTATTACTCCCACTGAAACTTGTGATTCCTTTTAACACCTAAAGACTGTTGAAGTCAGGGTACTGTAGGCATGTGAAAGATCACTTTGACTACAGGTGAGATAATTACTCCATTACAAAACATAAAAATACAATGAATTCAAATATCAGTTTTCATCAAAGTGCATAAATTCCAAATGTTGGCTCTCTGGAACCTTGGAGCCAATCTTCAGAACATTTAATTTTGTTTAGAACATACTCATCACATTTCCCTCATAAAAAAACAATAAACACTAAACGTTGTTTTTGTCCTATAACTTCAGCTTCAAGCCGCTAGCCTCCACATACAGCATGAATACAACATAGCCAGAGGGTTGAGTAAGAAGAGTTACATCAGAAGCATAGATTTAGCTCTGAGTTACAGGGGAGAACCTCTAGAGGGCTTTTTCTCTGGGGCCCACTGAGCAATAAGGTGGGTCACCTAACCAATCAGCTGACCGATACCCTAAATAGGACAGGGTAGGCTGCTCTACTTTAACCACTAGGACAGGGTAGGCTGCTCTACTTTAACCACTAAGTTAACCACTAGGACAGGGTAGGCTGCTCTACTTTAACCACTAAGTTAACCACTAGGACAGGGTAGGCTGCTCTACTTTAACCACTAAGTTAACCACTAGGACAGGGTAGGCTGCTCTACTTTAACCATTAGGACAGGGTAGGCTGCTCTACTTTAACCACTAAGTTAACCATTAGGACAGGGTAGGCTGCTCTACTTTAACCACTAAGTTAACCATTAGGACAGGGTAGGCTACTCTACTTTAACCATTAGGACAGGGTAGGCTGCTCTACTTTAACCACTAACTCATCATCCTCATTTTTGACAACAGCTTTGAAACCAGAACCACGAGGACCCCGGTTTCCATTCAGAATCATTGTGGCTTCGTATCATTTATTTACTAGTTGAAACGGTGTGAGCCCTCGAGTGACCTCCCCTTCCCCCGGGGCTTACTGCCCCTTTGGCTGAGTAACACATTGCTTAAAGAACAATTCCATTGATTCAGTCCTTTCACCAACACTGTTTAAGATAGCTGGTCCCAGATCTGTTTGTCATCATCTCAACTCCTTGTCATGCCAAACCGGCAAGGCGTGGCATGATGGCACAAATAGACTGGTACCCAGGCTGTTTCAGGACGGTTCCTTTCACCAAATACCGTTTCAGGACGGTTCCTCAGCCTCCAGCCCCGTCATGTACAGTAGCAGTAGAATGTAGACTAGAGGGGGCTGGAGCTCTGAACAGGATTATTTCTTAGCCGTAAAGTAACGGGCCAAGGCACTGCTGGACCAGAGAAACATCACGTCTCACAACATTTCTCTGTTTTGCTTATTTATTCAATTGTGTGAGAAAAAGATTGACTCTTAGCTTTTTCTCTGTTCAATTCACAGCATTACAAAAATACTCTAGTGGTGTCTGAGGTACTTCAATTCTCACCAGTTTTGTAAAATAAATGTGATAATTTTCTCTTGGTTATACCAGTTTGGTGAAAGGCAATAGTATCAGAATATATCATAGATATATATATATATATATTAAAGGACATCCTAACACATGCAGATAGTGTGGCATCTTATGTGCTACTAAGTTAATATCACAAACATGTTCAATAATAACCCCCTATAGAACCCTTTAAGGACTGATAGCTACACCGTAGACCAATCAGTGTCTGTTTCCAAACACCGCCCATTAAGACCTGTAGTTATGGCATCTTCAGTCTTATTCTGTAGGATATCAATCACCCTCGGTTATGGCTCTGTGTCTCTGACTCAACTAAGACAGGTCTCTGTGGTATTGCGAATGAAAATCGTTTTTGCTCTAAGCAGACAAGAGGACTTGTCAGAAGAGACTCCAGTCATACGGAGACGGACACAGAGCGTTAGTCTCCAGTGCTGTGGATTAGGTCAGCATGGTACTAAACGTTAAGCAAATCTCAACTCACTCCGATGTTGAGACTGAGAACACGGCCCTGATTTAATCAGCTAGTCCTTAAAATAGTTCTGTGAAGGTAGTTAGAATACATATAAAAACAGAGTACAATTGCACTTGATAAAGTTAAGGAGAGGGAGGGATTGTAAGCTAAGAGAATGAATAGTAACATGGGTCAGGAGGATTGTGATGTAGTCTGTCTTCCTTTCTAGACTAATTGACTGGGTGTGTATCTGACTGGAACAGGCCTGGACCCTGAAGAAACTAACTTACTGGCTAGGGATCATTCTCTATTCAGACAGTAACACGTCTAGCAGAGGACTGGGTCATTCTCTATTCAGACAGTAACACGCCTAGCATGGGAGACACTGTGAATGGACAGGCTTGGTATAGATGGACTGGTGAGTGGAGCTAAATTAGCAGACCGTAACTGTTCTCCAGGTGAGTGGAGCTAAATTAGCAGACCGTAACTGTTCTCCAGGTGAGTGGAGCTAAATTAGCAGACCGTAACTGTTCTCCTGGTGAGTGGAGCTAAATTAGCAGACCGTAACTGTTCTCCAGGTGAGTGGAGCTAAATTAGCAGACCGTAACTGTTCTCCAGGTGAGTGGAGCTAAATTAGCAGACCGTAACTGTTCTCCAGGTGAGTGGAGCTAAATTAGCAGACCGTAACTGTTCTCCTGGTGAGTGGAGCTAAATTAGCAGACCGTAACTGTTCTCCAGGTGAGTGGAGCTAAATTAGCAGACCGTAACTGTTCTCCAGGTGAGTGGAGTTAAATTAGCAGACCGTAACTGTTCTCCAGGTGAGTGGAGCTAAATTAGCAGACCGTAACTGTTCTCCAGGTGAGTGGAGCTAAATTAGCAGACCGTAACTGTTGTCCAGGTGAGTGGAGCTAAATTAGCAGACCGTAACTGTTCTCCAGGTGAGTGGAGCTAAATTAGCAGACCGTAACTGTTCTCCTGGTGAGTGGAGCTAAATTAGCAGACCGTAACTGTTCTCCAGGTGAGTGGAGCTAAATTAGCAGACCGTAACTGTTCTCCAGGTGAGTGGAGTTAAATTAGCAGACCGTAACTGTTCTCCAGGTGAGTGGAGCTAAATTAGCAGACCGTAACTGTTCTCCAGGTGAGTGGAGCTAAATTAGCAGACCGTAACTGTTCTCCTGGTGAGTGGAGCTAAATTAGCAGACCGTAACTGTTCTCCAGGTGAGTGGAGCTAAATTAGCAGACCGTAACTGTTCTCCAGGTGAGTGGAGCTAAATTAGCAGACCGTAACTGTTCTCCTGGTGAGTGGAGCTAAATTAGCAGACCGTAACTGTTCTCCAGGTGAGTGGAGCTAAATTAGCAGACCGTAACTGTTCTCCAGGTGAGTGGAGTTAAATTAGCAGACCGTAACTGTTCTCCAGGTGAGTGGAGCTAAATTAGCAGACCGTAACTGTTCTCCAGGTGAGTGGAGCTAAATTAGCAGACCGTAACTGTTGTCCAGGTGAGTGGAGCTAAATTAGCAGACCGTAACTGTTCTCCAGGTGAGTGGAGCTAAATTAGCAGACCGTAACTGTTCTCCAGGTGAGTGGAGCTAAATTAGCAGACCGTAACTGTTCTCCTGGTGAGTGGAGCTAAATTAGCAGACCGTAACTGTTCTCCAGGTGAGTGGAGCTAAATTAGCAGACCGTAACTGTTCTCCAGGTGAGTGGAGTTAAATTAGCAGACCGTAACTGTTCTCCAGGTGAGTGGAGCTAAATTAGCAGACCGTAACTGTTCTCCAGGTGAGTGGAGCTAAATTAGCAGACCGTAACTGTTCTGTCAACTGATATTGTCAAATATTCTGTTATTTTCTAATTTGAAATTCCATCTAACAGGTAGTGGACACATTTTATATTCCATCTACCTAACAGGTAGTGGACACATTTTATATTCCATCTATCTAACAGGTAGTGGACACAGGTTAAGTCTCATCTATCTAACAGGTAGTGGACACAGGTTAAGTCCCATCTATCTAACAGGTAGAGGACACAGGTTAAGTCCCATCTATCTAACAGTTAGTGGACACAGGTTAAGTCCCATCTATCTAACAGGTAGTGGACACAGGTTAAGTCCCATCTATCTAACAGGTAGAGGACACAGGTTAAGTCCCATCTATCTAACAGGTAGAGGACACAGGTTAAGTCCCATCTATCTAACAGGTAGAGGACACAGGTTAAGTCCCATCTATCTAACAGGTAGAGGACACAGGTTAAGTCCCATCTATCTAACAGGTAGAGGACACAGGTTAAGTCCCATCTATCTAACAGGTAGAGGACACAGGTTAAGTCCCATCTATCTAACAGGTAGTGGACACAGGTTAAGTCCCATCTATCTAACAGGTAGAGGACACAGGTTAAGTCCCATCTATCTAACAGGTAGTGGACACAGGTTAAGTCCCATCTATCTAACAGGTAGAGGACACAGGTTAAGTCCCATCTATCTAACAGGTAGAGGACACAGGTTAAGTCCCATCTATCTAACAGGTAGAGGACACAGGTTAAGTCCCATCTATCTAACAGGTAGTCCTGAGAGAACATGTAAGCTACCTCCAACACCCATCTATCTAACAGGTAGTGGACACAGCTTAAGTCCCACATCAAGGAACTGCATGTGGTCAACAACACTAACTCTGACCCCTGACCCTACCCATCCCTGTAATACACCACTACTAACTCCTTCCTCAGCCCTTATCTGGCCAACACCAGTCCTACCCTCCCCATCCCTCAAACACCCTCAACCCAAACCCTCCTAATCCAGACCAAAGTGGCCTAAATCAGCCCAAACCCTCCTAACCCAAAGTGGCCTAAACCAGTCCAAACCCTCCTAACCCAAAGTGGCCTAAACCAGCCCAAACCCTCCTAACCCAAAGTGGCCTAAACCAGCCCAAACCCTCCTAAACCAAAGTGGCCTAAACCAGCCCAAACCCAGCCCAAACCCTCCTAACCAAAACCGGCCTAAACCAGCCCAAACTGGCCTAAACTAGACGAATTGATTTCAGACCATCCCCATTCCAACCAGTATCCCACCCACAGCATGTTAGGTGGTTGTGTGAAAGGGGAGGAGTAATGTTATTGTTGATGTTTGATCACCATGACATTATGTTACTGAGGACCACGTTGCTATGCTGACTAGAGCTGGGTGACGGTCTAGCTAGTATTTACAACAGGAGACAGTTTCTATCACCACACCAGGGATTAACATGCTACAGGCTGTCTATTCAAAGTTCACAGCTCTGCGTCCACTTCCTCTCACCAAGTCTGACACTGATACAAGCTATTAGCACAGTGGAGCCAGTGAGAAGAGCTACACAGCGTGATACTGAACGCAGCTAACTAACAGGTGGGCTGTGCATCGTATGACAGGTCAGGAAAGTAGACGAGAAAGGAGTGTTTTAATAATGCCAACAGCCAGGCTACAAATAGAACCAATTCTACTGGCCTATTAAAAACCTACCTAGGATGATACTGACTGACAATGTAAAGTTGAACCTCTTATCTGGACAGAAAGCTTGTGCTCTCTCACCATAATAATGTCTTGATTCATGTTTATCACCCCTATATGTATGGTGACAATATGTATGGTATAGTGGAGGTGACAGGATGTATGGTATAGTTTCCCCCTTTGTTTCCCTTTGAGATGTGCTGAGGAGGACAAACAGTAAAAGGACGAGACAGACGACCTCTAACCCCAACCTTGGGGGTCACTAAGGGTCAAACAGGTCCCGGTGCTGCTGCTGCTCCAGCTGATTGTTGAAGAGGTCGATCTCTCGGTTGGCCTCCTCAACATACTCCGCTATGAACTGGTCCATTTCTGCAGGGGCTTGATGTAAGGACAGCTACACCACCTACTACTCATCAACAACAAACCATTCAGTGGAATGTGTTGTCAGGTGTTGTATTAGACACCAGGGGTTTACAATGGTTGTGTTGAGGACGCCAGGGGTTTACAATGGATGTGTTGAGGACGCCAGGGGTTTACAATGGTTGTGTTGAGGACGCCAGGGGTTTACAATGGATGTGTTGAGGACGCCAGGGGTTTACAATGGTTGTGTTGAGGACGCCAGGGGTTTACAATGGTTGTGTTGAGGACGCCAGGGGTTTACAATGGATGTGTTGAGGACGCCAGGGGTTTACAATGGTTGTGTTGAGGACGCCAGGGGTTTACAATGGTTGTGTTGAGGACGCCAGGGGTTTACAATGGATGTGTTGAGGACGCCAGGGGTTTACAATGGTTGTGTTGAGGACGCCAGGGGTTTTACAATGGTTGTGTTGAGGACAGACAGTAGAGATAAAAGGATACGTGGATGGAAGTTGTTCTTCTCTCCAAAGAAACTGACGTACTGTTGCCCGTTGTAGAAGAAGCCTGGAGGCAGAGGGTCCAGATGTCTCTTCACCTGAACACAGAAACAGGCAGGTTGACAGACAGGTACACAGACGGACAAGGCAGGTCAAGAGAGAGGAACAATGACATGTTAGAGGAACACTCACATGGATGGTCCTGATTTCCTGAGGAGAGAGGCTGGTGGGGGTCTTCTTCACCTTCCTCACCTCCTTCTGAAAACAAGACCACAGATACCAAGATGAGTATATTACCTCTGATGTTTAGGTTACAATACGATCAACCTCTGAAACTTGTCTACAGCACAGTAGATGGTCAGCTAGATGGTCAGTTAGATGGTCAGCTAGATGGTCAACTAGATGGTCAGTTAGATGGTCAGTTTGATGGTCAGATAGATGGTCAGATAGATGGCCAGTTAGATGGCCAGTTAGGTGGTCAGTTAGGTGGTCAGTTAGGTGGTCAGTTAGGTGGTCAGTTAGGTGGTCAGTTAGATGAGCTGTGAGTTCCAGTAGCTGGTCAGTTAGATGGTCAGTTAGCTGGTCAGTTAGCTGGTCAGTTAGTTGGGTCAGTTAGATGGTCAGTTAGATGAGCTGTGAGTTCCAGTAGCTGGTCAGTTAGATGGTCAGTTAGATGGCCAGTTAGATGGTCAGTTAGATGGTCAGTTAGTTGGGTCAGTTAGATGGTCAGTTAGATGGTCAGCTATATGGTCAGCTATATGGTCAGTTAAGTGGTCAGTTAGATGGTCAGTTAGATGGTCAGTTAGATGGTCAGTTAGATGGTCAGTTAGATGGTCAGTTAGATGAGCTGTGAGTTCCAGTAGTTGGTCAGTTAGATGGTCAGTTAGATGGCCAGTTAGATGGCCAGTTAGATGGCCAGTTAGATGGTCAGTTAGATGGTCAGTTAGATGGCCAGTTAGATGGCCAGTTAGATGGCCAGTTAGATGGCCAGTTAGATGGCCAGTTAGATGGTCAGTTAGATGGTCAGTTAGATGAGCTGTGATTTCCAGTAGGTGGTCAGTTAGATGGCCAGTTAGATGAGCTGTGAGTTCCAGTAGCTGGTCAGTTAGATGGTCAGTTAGATGGCCAGTTAGATGGTCAGTTAGCTGGTCAGTTAGTTGGGTCAGTTAGATGGTCAGTTAGATGGTCAGCTATATGGTCAGTTAGGTGGTCAGTTAGATGGTCAGCTATGTGGTCAGTTAGGTGGTCAGCTAGATGGTCAGTTAGGTGGTCAGTTAGATGGTCAGCTATGTGGTCAGTTAGGTGGTCAGCTAGGTGGTCAGTTAGTTGGGTCAGTTAGTTGGGTCAGTTAGATGGTCAGTTAGATGGCCAGTTAGATGGTCAGTTAGATGGTCAGTTAGATGGTCAGTTAGATGGCCAGTTAGATGGCCAGTTAGATGGTCAACTAGATGGTCAACTAGATGGTCAGTTAGATGGTCAGTTTGATGGTCAGTTTGATGGTCAGATAGATGGTCAGATAGATGGCCAGTTAGATGGCCAGTTAGATGGCCAGTTAGATGGCCAGTTAGGTGGTCAGTTAGGTGGTCAGTTAGGTGGTCAGTTAGGTGGTCAGTTAGGTGGTCAGTTAGGTGGTCAGTTAGGTGGTCAGTTAGATGAGCTGTGAGTTCCAGTAGCTGGTCAGTTAGATGGTCAGTTAGCTGGTCAGTTAGCTGGTCAGTTAGTTGGGTCAGTTAGATGGTCAGTTAGATGAGCTGTGAGTTCCAGTAGCTGGTCAGTTAGATGGTCAGTTAGATGGCCAGTTAGATGGTCAGTTAGATGGTCAGTTAGTTGGGTCAGTTAGATGGTCAGTTAGATGGTCAGCTATATGGTCAGCTATATGGTCAGTTAAGTGGTCAGTTAGATGGTCAGTTAGATGGTCAGTTAGATGGTCAGTTAGATGGTCAGTTAGATGAGCTGTGAGTTCCAGTAGTTGGTCAGTTAGATGGTCAGTTAGATGGCCAGTTAGATGGCCAGTTAGATGGCCAGTTAGATGGTCAGTTAGATGGCCAGTTAGATGGCCAGTTAGATGGTCAGTTAGATGGTCAGTTAGATGAGCTGTGATTTCCAGTAGGTGGTCAGTTAGATGGCCAGTTAGATGAGCTGTGAGTTCCAGTAGCTGGTCAGTTAGATGGTCAGTTAGATGGCCAGTTAGATGGCCAGTTAGATGGTCAGTTAGCTGGTCAGTTAGTTGGGTCAGTTAGATGGTCAGTTAGATGGTCAGCTATATGGTCAGTTAGGTGGTCAGTTAGATGGTCAGCTATGTGGTCAGTTAGGTGGTCAGTTAGATGGTCAGTTAGGTGGTCAGTTAGATGGTCAGCTATGTGGTCAGTTAGGTGGTCAGCTAGGTGGTCAGTTAGTTGGGTCAGTTAGTTGGGTCAGTTAGATGGCCAGTTAGATGGTCAGTTAGATGGCCAGTTAGATGGTCAGTTAGATGGTCAGTTAGATGGTCAGTTAGATGGTCAGTTAGATGGCCAGTTAGATGGTCAGTTAGATGGTCAGTTAGATGAGCTGTGAGTTCCAGTAGTTGGTCAGTTAGATGAGCTGTGAGTTCCAGTAGATGGCCAGTTAGATGAGCTGTGAGTTCCAGTAGTTGGCCAGTTAGATGGCCAGTTAGATGGTCAGTTAGATGGTCAGTTAGATGGCCAGTTAGATGGTCAGTTAGATGGTCAGTTAGATGGTCAGTTAGATGGTCAGTTAGATGGCCAGTTAGATGGCCAATTAGATGGTCAGTTAGATGGTCAGTTAGATGAGCTGTGAGTTCCAGTAGTTGGCCAGTTAGATGGCCAGTTAGATGGCCAGTTAGATGAGCTGTGAGTTCCAGTAGTTGGTCAGTTAGATGGCCAGTTAGATGGCCAGTTAGGTGGTCAGTTAGGTGGTCAGTTAGGTGGTCAGTTAGGTGGTCAGTTAGGTGGTCAGTTAGGTGGTCAGGTAGATGGTCAGTTAGATGGCCAGTTAGATGGTCAGTTAGGTGGTCAGTTAGGTGGTCAGTTAGGTGGTCAGTTAGGTGGTCAGTTAGGTGGTCAGTTAGGTGGTCAGTTAGGTGGTCAGTTAGATGAGCTGTGAGTTCCAGTAGATGGTCAGTTAGATGGTCAGTTAGATGGTCAGTTAGGTGGTCAGTTAGATGAGCTGTGAGTTCCAGTAGATGGTCAGTTAGATGGTCAGTTAGATGGTCAGTTAGGTGGTCAGTTAGATGGCCAGTTAGATGGCCAGTTAGGTGGTCAGTTAGGTGGTCAGTTAGGTGGTCAGTTAGATGAGCTGTGAGTTCCAGTAGATGGTCAGTTAGATGGCCAGTTAGATGGTCAGTTAGATGGGCAGTTAGATGAGCTGTGAGTTCCAGTAGATGGTCAGTTAGATGAGCTGTGAGTTCCAGTTAGATGGTCAGTTAGATGAGCTGTGAGTTCCAGTAGATGGTCAGTTAGATGGTCAGTTAGATGAGCTGTGAGTTCCAGTAGATGGTCAGTTAGATGGTCAGTTAGATGAGCTGTGAGTTCCAGTAGATGGTCAGTTAGATGAGCTGTGAGTTCCAGTAGATGGTCAGTTAGATGGTCAGTTAGATGAGCTGTGAGTTCCAGTTAGATGGCCAGTTAGATGGCCAGTTAGATGGTCAGTTAGGTGGTCAGTTAGATGAGCTGTGAGTTCCAGTAGATGGTCAGTTAGATGGCCAGTTAGATGGTCAGTTAGATGGTCAGTTAGATGGTCAGTTAGGTGGTCAGTTAGGTGGTCAGTTAGGTGGTCAGTTAGGTGAGCTGTGAGTTCCAGTAGATGGTCAGTTAGATGAGCTGTGAGTTCCAGTTAGATGGCCAGTTAGATGGCCAGTTAGATGGTCAGTTAGATGGTCAGTTAGATGGTCAGTTAGATGGTCAGTTAGATGGTCAGTTAGGTGAGCTGTGAGTTCCAGTAGATGGTCAGTTAGATGAGCTGTGTGTTCCAGTAGATGGTCAGTTAGATGGCCAGTTAGATGAGCTGTGAGTTCCAGTAGATGGTCAGTTAGATGGCCAGTTAGATGAGCTGTGAGTTCCAGTAGTTGGTCAGTTAGATGGTCAGTTAGATGGCCAGTTAGATGGCCAGTTAGATGGTCAGTTAGATGGTCAGTTAGATGGTCAGTTAGATGGTCAGTTAGATGAGCTGTGAGTTCCAGTAGATGGTCAGTTAGATGGTCAGTTAGATGAGCTGTGAGTTCCAGTTAGATGGCCAGTTAGATGGCCAGTTAGATGGTCAGTTAGATGGTCAGTTAGATGGCCAGTTAGATGGCCAGTTAGATGAGCTGTGAGTTCCAGTAGCTGGTCAGTTAGATGGTCAGTTAGATGGCCAGTTAGATGGTCAGTTAGCTGGTCAGTTAGTTGGGTCAGTTAGATGGTCAGTTAGATGGTCAGCTATATGGTCAGTTAGGTGGTCAGTTAGATGGTCAGCTATGTGGTCAGTTAGGTGGTCAGTTAGATGGTCAGCTAGCTGGTCAGTTAGATGGTCAGTTAGATGGTCAGCTATGTGGTCAGTTAGGTGGTCAGCTAGGTGGTCAGTTAGTTGGGTCAGTTAGATAGCCAGTTAGATGGCCAGTTAGATAATAATATATAATAATATATGCCATTTAGCAGACGCTTTTATCCAAAGCGACTTACAGTCATGTGTGCATACATTCTACGTATGGGTGGTCCCGGGGATCGAACCCACTACCCTGGCGTTACAAGCGCCATGCTCTACCAACTGAGCTACAGAAGGACCACCAGATGGTCAGTTAGATGAGCTGTGAGTTCCAGTAGTTGGTCAGTTAGATGAGCTGTGAGTTCCAGTAGTTGGTCAGTTAGATGAGCTGTGAGTTCCAGTAGTTGGCCAGTTAGATGGCCAGTTAGATGGCCAGTTAGATGGCCAGTTAGATGAGCTGTGAGTTCCAGTAGTTGGTCAGTTAGGTGGTCAGTTAGGTGGTCAGTTAGGTGGTCAGTTAGGTGGTCAGGTAGATGGCCAGTTAGGTGGTCAGGTAGATGGCCAGTTAGATGGTCAGTTAGATGGTCAGTTAGATGGTCAGTTAGGTGGTCAGTTAGGTGGTCAGTTAGATGGTCAGTTAGATGGTCAGTTAGATGGTCAGTTAGATGGTCAGTTAGATGAGCTGTGAGTTCCAGTAGATGGTCAGTTAGGTGGTCAGTTAGGTGGTCAGTTAGGTGGTCAGTTAGATGGTCAGTTAGATGGTCAGTTAGATGAGCTGTGAGTTCCAGTAGATGGTCAGTTAGATGAGCTGTGAGTTCCAGTTAGATGGTCAGTTAGATGAGCTGTGAGTTCCAGTAGATGGTCAGTTAGATGGTCAGTTAGATGAGCTGTGAGTTCCAGTAGATGGTCAGTTAGATGGTCAGTTAGATGAGCTGTGAGTTCCAGTAGATGGTCAGTTAGATGGTCAGTTAGATGAGCTGTGAGTTCCAGTAGATGGTCAGTTAGATGGTCAGTTAGATGAGCTGTGAGTTCCAGTTAGATGGTCAGTTAGATGAGCTGTGAGTTCCAGTAGATGGTCAGTTAGATGGTCAGTTAGATGAGCTGTGAGTTCCAGTAGATGGTCAGTTAGATGGTCAGTTAGATGAGCTGTGAGTTCCAGTAGATGGTCAGTTAGATGGTCAGTTAGATGAGCTGTGAGTTCCAGTAGATGGTCAGTTAGATGGTCAGTTAGATGAGCTGTGAGTTCCAGTTAGATGGCCAGTTAGATGGCCAGTTAGATGGCCAGTTAGATGGCCAGTTAGATGGTCAGTTAGATGGTCAGTTAGATGGTCAGTTAGATGGTCAGTTAGATGAGCTGTGAGTTCCAGTAGATGGTCAGTTAGATGAGCTGTGTGTTCCAGTAGATGGTCAGTTAGATGGCCAGTTAGATGAGCTGTGAGTTCCAGTAGATGGTCAGTTAGATGGCCAGTTAGATGAGCTGTGAGTTCCAGTAGTTGGTCAGTTAGATGGTCAGTTAGATGGCCAGTTAGATGGTCAGTTAGATGGTCAGTTAGATGGTCAGTTAGATGAGCTGTGAGTTCCAGTTAGATGGCCAGTTAGATGGCCAGTTAGATGGCCAGTTAGATGGCCAGTTAGATGAGCTGTGAGTTCCAGTTAGATGGCCAGTTAGATGGTCAGTTAGATGGTCAGTTAGATGGTCAGTTAGATGGTCAGTTAGATGGCCAGTTAGATGGCCAGTTAGATGGCCAGTTAGATGGCCAGTTAGATGAGCTGTGAGTTCCAGTTAGATGGCCAGGTAGATGGCCAGTTAGATGGCCAGTTAGATGGCCAGGTAGATGGTCAGGTAGATGGCCAATTAGATGAGCTGTGAGTTCCAGTTAGATGGCCAGTTAGATGGCCAGTTAGATGGTCAGTTAGATGGTCAGTTAGATGAGCTGTGAGTTCCAGTAGATGGCCAGTTAGATGGCCAGGTAGATGGTCAGTTAGATGGCCAGTTAGATGGTCAGTTAGATGGCCAGTTAGATGGTCAGTTAGATGGTCAGTTAGATGGTCAGTTAGATGGTCAGTTAGATGGTCAGTTAGATGGTCAGTTAGATGAGCTGTGAGTTCCAGTAGATGGTCAGTTAGATGGTCAGTTAGATGGTCAGTTAGATGAGCTGTGAGTTCCAGTAGATGGCCAGTTAGATGGCCAGTTAGATGGCCAGTTAGATGGTCAGTTAGATGGCCAGTTAGATGGCCAGTTAGATGGCCAGTTAGATGGCCAGTTAGATGGCCAGTTAGATGGCCAGTTAGATGAGCTGTGAGTTCCAGTAGATGGCCAGGTAGATGGCCAGTTAGATGGCCAGTTAGATGGCCAGTTAGATGGCCAGTTAGATGGCCAGTTAGATGGTCAGTTAGATGGCCAGTTAGATGGCCAGTTAGATGGCCAGTTAGATGGCCAGTTAGATGGCCAGTTAGATGGCCAGTTAGATGAGCTGTGAGTTCCAGTAGATGGCCAGGTAGATGGCCAGTTAGATGGCCAGTTAGATGGCCAGTTAGATGGCCAGTTAGATGGTCAGTTAGATGGTCAGTTAGATGAGCTGTGAGTTCCAGTAGATGGTCAGTCAGTCTTGTACCTGTTTTACACAGATCCTCAGCCAGTCCTTCAGGACCTCCTGTGTCAATCCCACTCCATGGAACAGCAGGAAGCATCCAGAGGGTTCCTGGTCTCCCTGGTGGCTGTCCCCCAAGGGCTGCTGAGTGATACGGAGGTTCCCACTCACAGTGTTGTAGCTCACATCCATCATCCTCTCAGAGTCTGGAGAAGAACATGGAGATATCTCAGCACTTCACTGACCTGTCTGATGGTCCTAATGACTAGTCTGATGGACCTACCACTGTGGCAGCTACATATACCAAACAGCATGCTGAGGATGAGGAGGGGTTCAGTGCTACAACATCCATCCATCTATCCATGATCCAACTCCAGAATGACTCAAACAACATGGAACATTCAATAGAAGACACGAATAAACCAAATTCAATGGACAGTAACTTAAAATTCAGAGAAACTAGTAAGGAACACGCCAAGGACCACCAGCTCCAGAATCATTCAACTTCCACAAACATCTGCTCTCTCTTCATTCTGCACCCTCTTCATTCTGCACCCTCTTCATTCTGCACCCTCTTCATTCTGCACCCTCTTCATTCTGCACCCTTCATTCTGCACCCTTCATTCTGCACCCTTCATTCTGCACCCTTCATTCTGCACCCTCTTCATTCTGCACCCTCTTCATTCTGCACCCTCTTCATTCTGCACCCTCTTCATTCTGCACCCTCTTCATTCTGCACCCTCTTCATTCTGCACCCTCTTCATTCTGCACCCTCTTCATTCTGCACCCTCTTCATTCTGCACCCTCTTCATTCTGCACCCTCTTCATTCTGCACCCTCTTCATTCTGCACCCTCTTCATTCTGCACCCTCTTCATTCTGCACCCTCTTCATTCTGCACCCTCTTCATTCTGCACCCTCTTCATTCTGCACCCTCTTCATTCTGCACCCTCTTCATTCTGCACCCTCTTCATTCTGCACCCTCTTCATTCTGCACTCTCTCCTCATTCAACAACGTCACATAAACGTCTGTATGAATAAAGTGAGGAGAAACTACTCAAACAAACTAAACCAGTGGAGAGTGAAGGAGCTCAGTTTCCTACCATCAGCTGGTGCTGCCTGCCTTGAGGACAAACCTTTATCTAATAATACTCACAACTGGGAATGCAAGTACAGGTTAAATGTTGGCATTTAGTATTAGAACACAAGGCAGAAGACATCTCAAATAATACTTGTATGATTATTGATAAGTAGTACAAGTAAAGATTTATACTCAATCATCACCATCATTGCACAGAGTGATGTTGTGTATATTGTCAGTGAGGGAGAATAACAGAGAAACCCTACCAGAGAAGAGGACCTTCCCAGTGACGTTGTAGACGTTTCCTCTGAAAGGGTTTGGTCTCAGAGCTGACTTGAAGGCTAGGGGGCAGAGAGAGACTGGTAGGATATTCAACTGTATAAAATATC
>NC_060182.1:100049988-100144522 GCF_021184085.1 Oncorhynchus gorbuscha
GGCTGGTAGTGGTCTGCTACAGTGGTCTGCTACAGTAGGAGGAACCAGGCTGGTAGTGGTCTGTTACAGTAGGAGGAACCAGGCTGGTAGTGGTCTGTTACCACAGGAGGAACCAGGCTGGTAGTGGTCTGCTACAGTAGGAGGAACCAGGCTGGTAGTGGTCTGTTACAGTAGGAGGAACCAGGCTGGTAGTGGTCTGCTACAGTAGGAGGAACCAGGCTGGCAGTGGTCTGCTACAGTAGGAGGAACCAGGCTGGCAGTGGTCTGCTACAGTAGGAGGAACCAGGCTGGTAGTGGTCTGCTACAGTAGGAGGAACCAGGCTGGTAGTGGTCTGCTACAGTAGGAGGAACCAGGCTGGTAGTGGTCTGTTACAGTAGGAGGAACTTGCTTTGTAAGTAGGAAAACATGCTACTATGAAGCCCCTAACTAAGATCATATGTATTCACCCCTTTACTATGAAGCCCCTAACTAAGATCATATGTATTCCCTTTACTATGAAGCCCCTAACTAAGATCATATGTATTCCCCCTTTACTATGAAGCCCCTAACTAAGATCATATGTATTCCCCCTTTACTATGAAGCCCCTAACTAAGATCATATGTATTCCCTTTACTATGAAGCCCCTAACTAAGATCATATGTATTCCCCCTTTACTATGAAGCCCCTAACTAAGATCATATGTATTCCCTTTACTATGAAGCCCCTAACTAAGATCATATGTATTCCCTTTACTATGAAGCCCCTAACTAAGATCATATGTATTCCCTTTACTATGAAGCCCCTAACTAAGATCATATGTATTCCCTTTACTATGAAGCCCCTAACTAAGATCATATGTATTCCCCCCCTTTACTATGAAGCCCCTAACTAAGATCATATGTATTCACCCCCTTTACTATGAAGCCCCTAACTAAGATCATATGTATTCACCCCTTTACTATGAAGCCCCTAAATAAGATCTGCTGCAACCAATTACCTTCAGAAGACACATAATTAGATAAATAAAGTCCACCTGTGTACAATCTAAGTGTCACACGATCTGTCACAGGATCTCGGTAAATATATCTATATCTATAAATATATTCAAACACACACCTATTCTGAAAGGCCCCAGAGTCTGCAACACCACTAAGCAAGGGGCACCACCAAGCAAGCGGCACCATGAAGACCAAGGAGCTCTCCAAACAGGTCAGGGACAAAGTTGTGGAGAAGTACAGATCAGTGTTGGGTTATAAAAAAATATCCAAAACTTTGAACATCCCACGGAGCACTCTGGGCTAGGGGGCAGTATTTTGAAGTTTGCATGACAAGCGTGCCCAAAGTAAACTGCCTGTTACTCAGGCCCAGAAGCTAGGATATGCATATGCATGTAGTATTGGATAGAAAACACTCTAAAGTTTCTAAAACTGTTAAAATAGTGTCTGTGAGTATAACAGAACTGATATGGCAGGCGAAACCCAGAGGACAAACCATAAAAATAAAATCAGCCTACCACTGTTTCCAATGGCTGTCATGTTTATTATGAGGCAAAATCCTCCCAGATTGCAGTTCCTAGGGCTTCCACTAGATGTCAACAGTCTTTAGAAAGAGTTTCAGGCTTGTTTTTGAAAAAATTAGCTAGAATTTGTAGTTTTTCCAAGTGGCTCCCATTTAGGCTGTAGTGTTTTCATGCGCGTGGACGAGAGTGCGTTCTTTGTTGTTTATCAATGGTAAGGCAATAACGATTCTCAGTCTTAAATTTGATCATTTATTTACGTTTTAGGGTTTGATTATTAACGTTGTTTGACCTTTTTGGAGAAGTTTATTGGTAAAGTTTGGGATTAATTTTGTATGCATTTTGGAGGAGGGAAACCAATGGATTATTGAATGAAGCGTGCCAGTTAACTGATTTTAGTGGCGCACCTGCCTGGTTGAAATATGTTTTTCATGCTTTTGTATGCGGGGCGCTGTCCTCAGATAATCGCATGGTGTGCTTTCGCCGTAAAGCCTTTTTGAAATCTGACACAGCGGCTGGATTAACAAGAAGTTAAGCTTTATTCTAATGTATGACACTTGTATTTTCATGAATGTAAAATATTTCTATTTCTGTAATTTGAATTTCGCGCTCTGCAATTTCACCGGATGTTGGCCAGGTGGGACGCTACCGTCCCACCTGCCTGTAAGAAGTTATATCCATTATTAAAAAATGGAAAGAATATGGCACCACAACAAACTTGCCAAGAGAGGGCCGCCCACCAAAAATCACAGAACATATAGCTGGGCTTTACGGAAGAGTGGCCAGAAAAAAAGCTATTGCTTAAAGAAAGAAATAAGCAAACGTGGGAGACTCCACAAACATATGGAAGAAGGTACTCTGGTCAGATGAGACTACAGTTGAGCTTTTTGACCAGCAAGGAAAACGCTATGTCTGGAGCAAACCCAACACATTTAACATTTACATTTAAGTCATTTAGCAGACGCTCTTATCCCTCTAATCACCCCGAGAACACCATCCCCATGCTGTGGGAATGTTTTTCCATCGGCAGGGACTGGGAAACTGGTCAGAATTGAAGGATGATGGATGGCGCTAAATACACAGAAATTCTTCAGGGAAAATTGTTTCAGTCTTCCAGAGATTTGAGACTGGGAAGGAGGTTCACCCTAAGCATACTGCTAAAGCAACACTTGAGTGGTTTAAGGGGAACCTTTAAATGTCTTGGAATGGTCTAGTCAAAGCCCAGACCTCAATCCAATTGAAAGATCGCTGTACACCAGCGGAACCCATCCAACTTGAACTTGAAGAATGAGCAACAATCCCAGTGGCTAGATGTGCTTATAGAGACATACCCCAAGAGACTTGCAGCTGGAATTGTTGCAAAAGGTGGCTCTACAAAGTATTGACTTGGGGGGTGAATAGTTATGCACGCTCAAGTTTTTCTGTCTTATTTCCTGTGAATCCTATGAATCTGGATACTGCTTTCATCAAGTTTTGTATTTTTGGTATTATTTCATGTTTGTTTCACATTAAAACATATTTTGCATCTTCAAAGTGGTAGGCATGTTGTGTATATCAAATGATACAAACCCCACAAAATGGTTTATTCCAGGTTGTAGGATAACAAAATGGAGGAGAGAGAGGAGGTGGAAGAGAGGGAGATGGAGAGAGAGAGAGGTGGAAGGAGGAGAGAGAGAGGGAAAAGATGCCAGGTGGAAGAGAGGGAGGAGAGAAGGAGAGGAGAGAGAGGTGGAGAGAAGGAGAGAAGGAGAGAGAGAGTGGAAGAGAGGGAGGAGAGAGAGAAGGAGAGGAGAGAGAGGTGGAAGAGAGGGAGAGGAGAGAAGGGAGAGAGAGGAGAGAGGAGTGGAAGAGAGGGAGAGAGGAGAGAAGGAGAGAGAGAGGTGGAAGAGAGTGGAAGAGAGGGAGAGGAGAGAAGGAGAGGAGAGAGAGGTGGAAGAGAGGGAGAGGAGAGAAGGAGAGGAGAGAGAGGTGGAAGAGAGGGAGAGGAGAGAAGGAGAGGAGAGAGAGGTGGAAGAGAGGGAGAGGAGAGAAGGAGAGGAGAGAGAGGTGGAAGAGAGGGAGATGGAAGAGAGGAGAGGAGAGGAGAGAGAGGTGGAAGAGAGGGAGAGGAGAGAAGGAGAGAAGGAGAGGGAGGGAGAGGAGAGAAGGAGAGGAGAGAGAGGTGGAAGAGAGGGAGGAGGAAGAGAGGAAGAGAGGGAGAGAGAGGAGAGAGAGAAGAGAGAGAGGGAGAGAGAGGAGAGGAGAGGAGAGAGAGGAGAGAGAGAGGGAGAGGGGAGATGGAGAGAGGAGAGGAGAGAGAGGTGGAAGAGAGGGAGAGGGAGAGAGAGGAGAAGAGAGGAGAGAGAGAAGGAGGAAGAGAGGGAGAGGAGAGAAGGAGAGGAGAGAGAGGTGGAAGAGAGGGAGAGGAGAGAAGGAGAGGAGAGAGAGGTGGAAGAGAGGGAGAGGGAGAGAAGGAGAGGAGAGAGAGGTGGAAGAGAGGGAGAGGGTGGAGAGAAGGAGAGAGAGGAGAGGAGAGTGGAAGAGAGGGAGAGGAGAGAAGGAGAGGGAGAGAGAGGTGGAAGAGAGGGAGAGGAGAGAAGGAGAGGAGAGAGAGGTGGAAGAGAGGAGAGAGGAGAGAGGTGGAGGAGAGGGAGAGAGAGAGGAGAGGAGAGAGAGGTGGAAGAGAGGGAGAGGAGAGAGAGGAGAGGAGAGAGAGGTGGAAGAGAGATGGAGAGAGGAGAGAAGGAGAGAGGAGGTGGAGAGAGGTGGAAGAGAGAAGAGGGAGAGGAGAGAAGGAGAGGAGAGAGGGTGGAAGAGAGAGAGAGGAGAGAAGGAGAGAGAGAGAGGGAGAGGAGAGAGAGGTGGAAGAGAGGGAGAGGAGAGAAGGAGAGGAGAGGAGAGAAGGTGGAAGAGAGGTGGAAGAGGAGAGAAGGAGAGGAGAGAAGAGAGGGAGAGAGAGAAGGAGAGGAGGTGGAAGAGAGGGAGAGGAGGAGAGGGAGAGAGAGAGAGGTGGAAGAGAGGGAGATGGAGAGAAGGTGGAAGAGATGGAGGGAGAGGAGAAGAGAGGAGAGGAGAGAAGAGGTGGAAGAGAGGGAGAGGAAGAGAGGGAGGGAGAGAAGGAGAGAGAGAAGGTGGAGAGGGAGAGAGAAGGAGAGGAGAGAGAGGTGGAAGAGAGAGGAGAGAGAGAGAGGAGAGGAGAGGTGGAAGAGAGGGAGAGAGAGGAGAGAGGAGGGAGAGAGAGGTGGAAGAGAGAGGAGATGGAAGGAGAGAGGAGAGAGAGGTGGAAGAGAGGGAGATGGAGAGAGGGAGAGGAGAGAAGGAGAGGAGAGAGAGAGAGGGAGAGGAGAGAAGGAGAGGGAGAGAGAGGTGGAAGAGAGGGAGAGGAGAGAAGGAGAGAGAGGTGGAAGAAGAGGAGGGAGAGGAGAGGAGAGAGAAGGAGAGGAGAGAGAGAGGAGAGAGAGGTGGAAGAGAGGGAGATGGAGAGGGAGAGGAGGTGGAAGAGAGGGAGGAGGGGAGAGAGGAGAGGTGGAAGAGGGAGGAGAGGAGAGGAGAGAGAGGTGGAGAGTGGAAGAGAAGAGAGGAGAGAGGGAGAGAGAGAGGTGGAAGGAGAGATGGAGAGAAGGAGAGGAGAGAGGAGAGGAGAGAGAGGGAGAGGGAGAGGAGGGAGAGAGAGGGAAGAGAGGGAGAGAGAGAAGGAGAGGAGAGAGAGGAGAGAAGAGAGGGAGAGGAGAGAAGGAGAGGAGAGAGAGGTGGAAGAGAGGAGAGGAGAGAAGAGAGAGAAGGAGAGGAGAGAGAGGTGGAAGAGAGGAGAGAAGGAGGAGAGAGAGGTGGAAGAGAGGGAGAGGGAGAGAAGGAGAGAGAGAGAGAGGTGGAAGAGAGGGAGAGGAGAAGAAGGAGAGGAGGAGAGAAGAGAGGAGAGAGAGGGAGAGGAGAGAGGTGGAAGAGAGGGAGAGGAGAGAAGGAGAGAGAGAGAGGTGGAAGGAGGGAGAGGAGAGGAGAGGAGAGAGAGGAGAGGGAGAGAGAGGGAGAGAGAGAGAGAGGTGGAAGAGAGGGAGAGGAGAGAAGGAGAGAGAGAGAGGTGGAAGAGAGGGAGAGGAGAGAAGGAGAGGAGAGAGAGGTGGAAGGAGAGGAGGAGGAAGGAGAGAGGAGGGAGAGAAGGTGGAAGGTGGAAGAGAGGGAGATGGAGAAGGAGAGGAGGAAGAGAGGGAGAGAGAAGAGAGGAGGAGAGAGAGGTGGAAGAGAGGGAGATGGAGAGAAGGAGAGAGGAGAGAGGTGGAAGAGAGGGAGAGGGAGAGAAGAGAGAGGAGAGAGGTGGAAGAAGAGAGGGAGGAGGAGAGAGAGAGGAGAGGAGAGAGGGAGAGGTGGAAGAGAGGGAGAGGAGAGAAGGAGAGGAGAGAGAGAAGAGAGGGAGAGAGAGGGAGAGAGAGAGAAGGAGAGGAGAGGAGAGGGGAAGAGAGGAGAGAGAGAGAAGGAGAGGAGAGAGAGGTGGAAGAGAGGATGGAGAGGAGGAGAGAGAGGAGAGGAGAGGAGAGAGGTGGAGAGAGGTGGAGAGAGGGAGAGGAGAGAAGGAGGAGAAAAGGAAGAGAGGAGAGAAGGAGAGGAGAGAGAGGTGGAAGAGAGGAGAGAGGAGGAGAGGAGAGAAGGTGGAAGAGAGGGAGGAGAGAAGGAGGAAGAGAGGGAGAGAGAGAGGAGAGGAGAGAGGAGAGAGAGGAGAGGAGAGGAGAGAGAGGTGGAAGAGAGGGAGAGGAGAGAAGGAGAGGAGAGAGAGGTGGAAGAGAGGGAGAGGAGAGAGAGGTGGAAGAGAGGGAGAGGAGAGAAGGAGAGGAGAGAGAGGTGGAAGAGAGGGAGAGGAGAGAAGGAGAGGAGAGAGAGGTGGAAGAGAGGGAGAGAAGGAGAGGAGAGAGAGAGAGAGAGAGAAGGAGGTGGAGAGAGGAGAGAGAGGTGGAAGAGAGATGGAGGAGAGAGAGAGAGGTGGAGAAGGGAGAGAGGAGAGGAGAGAAGGAGAGAGTGGAAGAGAGGGAGAGGAGAGAAGGAGAGGAGAGAGAGGGGAAGAGAGGGAGAGGAGAGAAGGAGAGGAGAGAGAGGTGGAAGAGAGGGAGAGGAGAGAGAGGAGAGAGAGATGGAGAGAAGGAGAGGAGAGAGGTGGAAGGAGAGGGAGAGAAGGAGAGGGGTGGAAGAGAGGGAGAGAGAGGAGAGGAGGAGAGGTGGAGAGAGGGAGATGGAAGAAGAGAGGAGAGAGGTGGAGAGAGGAGGAGAGAAGGAGAGGAGAGAGAGGTGGAAGAGAGGAGAGAGAGGGAGATGGAGAGAAGGAGAGGAGAGAGGTGGAAGAGAGGGAGAGGAGAGAAGGAGAGAGGAGAGAGGTGGAAGAGAGGGAGAGGAGATGGAGGAGAGGAGAGAGGAGAGAGGGAGGAGAGGAGAGAGAGGGGGAAGAGAAGGGGAGATGGAGAGAGGTGGAAGGAGAGAGAAGGAGAGAGGAGAGGGAGAGGAGAGAGAGGTGGAAGAGAGGGAGAGAGAGAAGGAGAGGAGAGAGAGGTGGAAGAGAGGGAGAGAAGGAGAGGAGAAGAGAGGGGAGAGGAGAGAAGGAGAGGAGAGAGAGAGAGAGGAGGGAGAGAGGAGAGGAGAGAGAGGTGGAAGAGAGGGAGAGAAGGAGGAAGAGAGGGAGATGGAGAGAGAGAGAGAGGTGGAAGAGAGGGAGAGATGGAAGAGAGAGAAGGAGAGAGAGAGAGAGGTGGAAGAGAGGAGAGAGAGAGGTGGAGAGAGGAGAGAGAGAGGTGGAAGAGAGAGAGGAGAGAAGGAGGAAGAGAGGTGGAAGAGAGGGAGAGAGAGAAGGAGAGGAGAGAGAGAGAGAGGAGAGAAGAGAGGAGGAGAGAGAGGGAGAAGAGAGAGGAGGAGAGGTGGAAGAGAGGGAGAGGAGAGAAGAGAGGAGTGGAAGAGAGGAGATGGAGAGAAGGAGAGGAGAGAGAGGTGGAAGAGAGGGAGATGGAGAGAAGGAGAGGAGGAGAGAAGAGGGGAGAGGAGAGAGGAGGGAGAGAGAGGTGGAAGAGAGGGAGATGGAGAGAAGGAGAGGAGAGAGGTGGAAGAGAGGGAGATGGAGAGAAGGAAGAGAGAGAGGTGGAGAGAGAGGGAGAGAAGGAGAGAGAGAGAGGAGAGAGGGAGAGGAGAGAAGGAGAGGAGAGAGAGGTGGAAGAGAGGGAGATGGAGAGAAGGAGAGGAGAGAGAGGTGGAAGAGAGGGAGATGAGAAGGAGAGAGAGGTGGAAGAGAGGAGGAGAGGAGAGAGAAGAGAGAGGAAGGAGAGGAGAGAGAGATGGAAGAGAGGGAGAGGAGAGAGAGGAGAGAAGAGAGGAGAGAGAGGTGGAAGAGAGGGAGAGGAGGAGAGGAGAGAGGAGAAGAGAGGGAGAGGAGAGAAGAGAGAGATGGAGAGAAGGAGGGAGAGAGAGGTGGAAGAGAGGGAGATGGAGAGAAGGAGAGGAGAGGAGGTGGAGAGAGAGAGGAGAGAAGGAGAGGAGAGAGAGGTGGAAGAGAGGGAGAGGAGAGAAGGAGAGGAGAGAGAGGTGGAAGAGAGGGAGAGGAGAGAAGGGGAAGGAGCGAGAGATAGAGGTGGAGAGAGGGAGAGGAGAAGAAGAGATCATCTTACCAGCCAGGGTAGAGCAGGTAGCGTGCTCTCATCATCTGCGCCTCAGAGAAGCTGCTCTCAGACAAAATCATCTTCACATCCTCATTCCTATAGAAGGGAATGATGCATTGTTACGCAAGGAACCAAGAGAATTACTGAAAGATTAAGACAGAAATGAGTTTAGACTTCATTAGGCTAATCTACCTGGTAACGGCTCCTCTCTCTGCCAGGATGAAGACAGCATTGGGATTGGCTGACCGGATCAGCTGCTGTACGGTTTGGAGGAGAGGGTTCTTCTGTTCTGCTGCCGGTCCAGTGAAGACGATCGTACTCACTATACCTTGGCTGCACTGCTCCACCAGCTTCGGGAAGACAAATCTATAAGGTAGAATCAGATATACACTCAGAACGGCTACCTCACTTTAATATTATCAGTTATGGCACAGAGTGGTTTAGCTCAGAGAGTGGGGGCCCACAGTCCCTGTTAGTGGGCCACGTCGGTGGCACTATATTATCCTCAAAGCGGGCAAAGAAGGTGTTTAGTTAGTCTGATTTTATTTTTGTAGTCCGTAATTGCCTGTAGACACTGCCACATAAGTCTCTTGTCTGAGCCGTTGAATTACAACTCCACTTTGACCCTATAATGACATTTCGCTTGTTTGATTGCTTGCGGATCGGTTATAAGAAATGATAGCGGATTCATTAAGTTAAATAATAATTGGGTTGGAGTCATGCAGTACGGAGCTATCTTTTATACATTTAAGGAATGAATCTGAGCCTCACGCTTATCACCTGTGGAAGGAGGGGCTTCCAGCGAGGAAGGAGGGGCTTCCACCTCACCTGGCCTAGGCCATAGGCCAATATGTTTTGATAAGGTTTGTATCACAACTAAAGTAGCCAAATAAATTCTTAAAATGAAGCACATTAATCTGCTTTACAAGGGGTGTAGAGCCTAACTACATACATAAACACCGTGTGAGTTTCAAGTTTGGGGAAAATAATGTTCACCATAGAAATACACCTTTATAATAAAAGCATTACATGCATAATCACATTTGTGGTCACTTTTGATAATGGTGTTTTCCGCTAATGGAACGCTTATAGCCTACTGCCATGTGCTTATAGCCTACTGCCATGTGCTTATAGCCTACTACCATGTGCTTATAGCCTACTGCCATGTGCTTATAGCCTACTGCCATGTGCTTATAGCCTACTACCATGTGCTTATAGCCTACTACCATGTGCTTATAGCCTACTACCATGTGCTTATAGCCTACTGCCATGTGCTTATAGCCTACTGCCATGTGCTTATAGCCTACTGCCATGTGCTTATAGCCTACTACCATGTGCTTATAGCCTACTACCATGTGCTTATAGCCTACTACCATGTGCTTACAGCCTACTACCATGTGCTTACAGCCTACTACCATGTGCTTATAGCCTACTACCATGTGCTTATAGCCTACTACCATGTGCTTATAGCCTACTACCATGTGCAAATCACTGTGGTTATAATGTGAAGAAATAGCCTAATACGTTATCCACAATTTAAGCTAATCGTTCTGATCTGTTGCGTCAGCCACATTGCGGAATTTTTCATTTATTTTTTTATTCTAGTGGTTGTATTAATTTGGGATCTATCGCATCCCACAACTGTCCCAGACTATGTCTGGAATATTTATTTCTCGCACAGAATAGGTCAACTTTTCTACAATGGGGATAGTAGATTGACATAGCTAGTGCTTTTGCTGTTCGTTAGGACTACTCATCTTGTTGGCTGACGAAAAGTAAATGTGGACAGTTCTTCCGATATCTTCAATATGCACCTTGGAATTGGATAAGGAGGTGTGCAGTTGCATCCCTGATGTGTCGGTCTTCACTTGTAGCCTGTGAGAAAGACCCGATCACATGATGGAGAGCCGTGTGAGTGAGAGGTGCTTCGGAGTGCTCAGGGAGAAGGGCAGAATGTAGCACTCAGGGAGAAGGGCACAGCAGCCACTAGCCGCAAAGTAATGTCTTTTTTTTAGGGTGCATTACGGTCACAAAGGGGATGCCACCGTGAAATTCGAGGCATAATCAAGTGCTTGTCAAACTATGACTGATGTAGTTGACGACATCCGATCCTCGTTTGCTAAGTCAAACAACACCGCTGGTTCTGCTCACACTGCCCTACCCTGTGCTCTGACCTCTTTCTCCCCTCTCTCTCCAGATGAAATCTCGCGTCTTGTGACGGCCGGCCGCCCAACAACCTGCCCGCTTGACCCTATCCCCTCCTCTCTTCTCCAGACCATTTCCGGAGACCTTCTCCCTTACCTCACCTCGCTCATCAACTCATCCCTGACCGCTGGCTACGTCCCTTCCGTCTTCAAGAGAGCGAGAGTTGCACCCCTTCTGAAAAAACCTACACTCGATCCCTCCGATGTCAACAATTACAGACCAGTATCCCTTCTTTCTTTTCTCTCCAAAACTCTTGAACGTGCCGTCCTTGGCCAGCTCTCCCGCTATCTCTCTCTGAATGACCTTCTTGATCCAAATCAGTCAGGTTTCAAGACTAGTCATTCAACTGAGACGGCTCTCCTCTGTATCACGGAGGCGCTCCGCACTGCTAAAGCTAACTCTCTCTCCTCTGCTCTCATCCTTCTAGATCTATCGGCTGCCTTCGATACTGTGAACCATCAGATCCTCCTCTCCACCCTCTCCGAGTTGGGCATCTCCGGCGCGGCCCACGCTTGGATTGCGTCCTACCTGACAGGTCGCTCCTACCAGGTGGCGTGGCGAGAATCTGTCTCCTCACCACGCGCTCTCACCACTGGTGTCCCCCAGGGCTCTGTTCTAGGCCCTCTCCTATTCTCGCTATACACCAAGTCACTTGGCTCTGTCATAACCTCACATGGTCTCTCCTATCATTGCTATGCAGACGACACACAACTAATCTTCTCCTTTCCCCCTTCTGATGACCAGGTGGCGAATCGCATCTCTGCATGTCTGGCAGACATATCAGTGTGGATGACCACCTCAAGCTGAACCTCGGCAAGACGGAGCTGCTCTTCCTCCCGGGGAAGGACTGCCCGTTCCATGATCTCGCCATCACGGTTGACAACTCCATTGTGTCCTCCTCCCAGAGCGCTAAGAACCTTGGCGTGATCCTGGACAACACCCTGTCGTTCTCAACCAACATCAAGGCGGTGGCCCGTTCCTGTAGGTTCATGCTCTACAACATCCGCAGAGTACGACCCTGCCTCACACAGGAAGCGGCGCAGGTCCTAATCCAGGCACTTGTCATCTCCCGTCTGGATTACTGCAACTCGCTGTTGGCTGGGCTCCCTGCCTGTGCCATTAAACCCCTTCAACTCATCCAGAACGCCGCAGCCCGTCTGGTGTTCAACCTTCCCAAGTTCTCTCACGTCACCCCGCTCCTCCGTTCTCTCCACTGGCTTCCAGTTGAAGCTCGCATCCGCTACAAGACCATGGTGCTTGCCTACGGAGCTGTGAGGGGAACGGCACCTCAGTACCTCCAGGCTCTGATCAGGCCCTACACCCAAACAAGGGCACTGCGTTCATCCACCTCTGGCCTGCTCGCCTCCCTACCACTGAGGAAGTACAGCTCCCGCTCAGCCCAGTCAAAACTGTTCGCTGCCCTGGCCCCCCAATGGTGGAACAAACTCCCTCACGACGCCAGGACAGCGGAGTCAATCACCACCCTCCGGAGACACCTGAAACCCCACCTCTTTAAGGAATACCTAGGATAGGATAAGTAATCCCTCTCACCCCCCTTAAGTTTTAGATGCACTATTGTAAAGTGACTGTTCCACTGGATGTCATAAGGTGAATGCACCAATTTGTAAGTCGCTCTGGATAAGAGCGTCTGCTAAATGACTTAAATGTAATGTAAATGTAGTATGTACAGCTTGGCAAAAAAACAAAAGCAGAGCTCATGCATTGGTGATCACTGCTTTGTTGGAACTAGAAGCACAAGCATTTCGCTACACTCGCATTTAACATCTGCTAACCATGTGTATGTGACAAATAACATTTGATTTGATGATTTGCATTTCAAGCAACTTTTTTCAAATCATCATTAGAGTCTCATCATGCAGCCTTACAATGTATTAAACACCAAAACATACAGGCCAATGTTTGTAGAACAACTAAAGTTACATTAACGACTCTAAATTAAGCATCTAGGAGGACCTGTTTCTTTGTTGACCTATCAACACAGAATAGCCACCTATTATCGTTTGGATAATGTATCCTTTCTATTTTATTAAACTTTGTTCAATGGTAGTATTTAAACTATATACCATAAATAACGGCACGACATTCTAAGCAGATCTTGTCTGTTAAATGAACTAGTGTTGTCCACAGCCATATGTCACAGCCAGATCAGGACCTAACATAAGGACAACTCAGAGTAAACTATTCTGTTCTTCTGAAAGAAACGACATTTCCTTTATATCATGTTTCTTTAGACCTGTATAAAATAAATAATGGATTTATTGTGAAGGTGTAGGATATATTAAATTGATTTTTTTTATTAAAAAAAATGTAGATGTTTCAAAGGTCTGCATCAGTGGCTTGTAGGCTAAATTATTTTATGTTAATTAACGGTCAATTACCGTGAGAACGGCAGTTATTTGCTTGACAATCACTGTCTTGATCAAATTTCCGCCACAGCCTCATGTGTGACCAGTGGAAGGTGTCCTGACCTGTGTTCCATGTATGAGCTGAGAGGGTCCACACAGGCTGTGACCGCCCCGATGGTGAAACAGGCCTGGACCACAGCATCTGGATGGGACAGGACCGCCTGGACCACGTCTAATACATCTGTACATCTAGAGACAGAGAGATAGTCAGGGTTAAGCCATCTAGAGATAGAGATAATCTACACAGACACAGGAAAGAGATTTAACCAGTGGATTATAAACAGAAAGATCATCAGTGACACCAGCAGATAATGGAGGGTATATCTGTCTGGTTGACTTCTGTAAGCTACATGCTACTATAACAGAGCTAATGGAGGGTATATCTGTCTGGTTGACTTCTGTAAGCTACATGCTACTATAACAGAGCTAATGGAGGGTATATCTGTCTGGTTGACTTCTGTAAGCTACATGCTACTATAACAGAGCTAATGGAGGGTATATCTGTCTGGTTGACTTCTGTAAGCTACATGCTACTATAAACAGAGCTAATGGAGGGTATATCTGTCTGGTTGACTTCTGTAAGCTACATGCTACTATAACAGAGCTAATGGAGGGTATATCTGTCTGGTTGACTTCTGTAAGCTACATGCTACTATAACAGAGCTAATGGAGGGTATATCTGTCTGGTTGACTTCTGTAAGCTACATGCTACTATAACAGAGCTAATGGAGGGTATATCTGTCTGGTTGACTTCTGTAAGCTACATGCTACTATAACAGAGCTAATGGAGGGTATATCTGTCTGGTTGACTTCTGTAAGCTACATGCTACTATAACAGAGCTAATGGAGGGTATATCTGTCTGGTTGACTTCTGTAAGCTACATGCTACTATAACAGAGCTAATGGAGGGTATATCTGTCTGGTTGACTTCTTTAAGCTACATGCTACTATAACAGAGCTAATGGAGGGTATATCTGTCTGGTTGACTTCTGTAAGCTACATGCTACTATAACAGAGCTAATGGAGGGTATATCTGTCTGGTTGACTTCTGTAAGCTACATGCTACTATAACAGAGCTAATGGAGGGTATATCTGTCTGGTTGACTTCTTTAAGCAACATGCTACTATAACAGATGATCTTAGAGACCGGTACACAGCTTAATGTGTACATACCCAGGAGTGAGCAGCAGTAGTCGGGGCTTCCCTCCAGGTGCTCTCTGTGTTTCCAGGAAGCAGGACAGGTAGCGCTGGAAGTGGGAGGTGGAGAAACAATCACTGCAGTCTGGACCTGGACGGTAGACAACCCACCTACACATCAACACACACAGGGGAAACACTTCAGTTAGACAAAATCACTGCAGTCTGGTCCTGGACGGTAGACAACCCACCTACACATCAACACACACAGGGGAAACACTTCAGTTAGACACAATCACTGCAGTCTGGTCCTGGACGGTAGACAACCCACCTGGTAGAATATACACACACAGTTAGGAACACCACAGTGGGGAACACCACAGTGGGGAACACCACAGTGGGGAACACCACAGTTAGGAACACCACAGTCTGGAACACCACAGTCTGGAACACCACAGTCTGGAACACCACAGTGGGGAACACCACAGTGGGGAACACCACAGTTCGGAACACCACAGTGGGGAACACCACAGTTGGGAACACCACAGTTAGGAACACCACAGTGGGGAACACCACAGTGGGGAACACCACAGTGGGGAACACCACAGTTAGGAACACCACAGTCTGGAACACCACAGTGGGGAACACCACAGTGGGGAACACCACAGTGGGGAACACCACAGTGGGGAACACCACAGTGGGGAACACCACAGTGGGGAACACCACAGTGGGGAACACCACAGTGGGGAACACCACAGTGGGGAACACCACAGTGGGGAACACCACAGTCTGGAACACCACAGTGGGGAACACCACAGTGGGGAACACCACAGTGGGGAACAACACAGTGGGGAACACCACAGTGGGGAACACCACAGTGAGGAACACCACAGTGAGGAACACCACAGTGGGGAACACCACAGTGGGGAACACCACAGTGGGGAACACCACAGTGGGGAACACCACAGTGGGGAACACCACAGTGGGGAACACCACAGTGGGGAACACCACAGTGGGGAACACCAGTGAGGAACACCACAGTGGGGAACACCACAGTTAGGAACACCACAGTTAGGAACACCACAGTTAGGAACACCACAGGGGGGAACACCACAGTGGGGAACACCACAGTGGGGAACACCACATACTGTACTGTGGGTCAGAGTTATAGTTCTTATTGTCTCACCTTCCTCCTTCTCTATTCAGCTGGACCAGGAAGTTAACCAGTCTGTTCTTGTGGCTGCCCGGTAGTCCAGAGATGATGGTTATAACCACCTGTTATCATACAAACACACAGGTACATCAGACTCCTGGACAATCAACAACATGTGGTAAGTAGTGGGAGCTGGGAAGACAGAATAGTCATCTGTATTAGTTACCTTGTCATCTGTCTTGTGAGAGGGTTGGTTACCTTGTCAGTCTGTCCTGTGAGAGGGTTGGTTACCTTGTCAACTGTCCTGTGAGAGGGTTAGTTACCTTGTCAGTCAACTGTCCTGTGAGAGGGTTGGTTACCTTGGCAGTCTGTCCTGTGAGAGGGTTGGTTACCTTGTCAGTCTGTCCTGTGAGAGGGTTGGTTACCTTGTCAGTCTGTCCCGTGAGAGGGTTGGTTACCTTGGCAGTCTGTCCTGTGAGAGGGTTGGTTACCTTGTCAGTCTGTCCTGTGAGAGGGTTGGTTACCTTGTCAGTCTGTCCTGTGAGAGGGTTGGTTACCTTGTCAACTGTCCTGTGAGAGGGTTAGTTACCTTGTCAGTCAACTGTCCTGTGAGAGGGTTGGTTACCTTGGCAGTCTGTCCTGTGAGAGGGTTGGTTACCTTGGCAGTCTGTCCTGTGAGAGGGTTGGTTACCTTGGCAGTCTGTCCTGTGAGAGGGTTGGTTACCTTGGCAGTCAACTGTGAGAGGGTTGGTTACCTTGTCAGTCAACTGTGAGAGGGTTGGTTACCTTGTCAGTCTGTCCTGTGAGAGGGTTGGTTACCTTGTCAGTCTGTCTTGTGAGAGGGTTGGTTACTTTGTCAACTGTCCTGTGAGAGGGTTAGTTACCTTGTCAGTCAACTGTCCTGTGAGAGGGTTGGTTACCTTGGCAGTCTGTCCTGTGAGAGGGTTGGTTACCTTGTCAGTCTGTCCTGTGAGAGGGTTGGTTACCTTGTCAGTCAACTGTCCTGTGAGAGGGTTGGTTACGCTGTCAACTGTCCTGTGAGAGGGTTGGTTACCTTGTCAGTCAACTGTCCTGTGAGAGGGTTGGTTACCTTGTCAGTCAACTGTCCTGTGAGAGGGTTGGTTACCTTGTCAGTCTGTCCTGTGAGAGGGTTGGTTACCTTGTCAGTCTGTCCTGTGAGAGGGTTGGTTACCTTGTCAGTCTGTCCTGTGAGAGGGTTGGTTACCTTGTCAACTGTCCTGTGAGAGGGTTGGTTACCTTGTCAACTGTCCTGTGAGAGGGTTGGTTACCTTGTCAGTCAGTCTGTCCTGTGAGAGGGTTAGTTACCTTGTCAACTGTCTTGTGAGAGGGTTGGTTACCTTGTCAGTCTGTCCTGTGAGAGGGTTGGTTACCTTGTCAGTGCGTCCTGCCAGAGGGTTCCTGGTGTCTGGCGTGGAGAACAGTGCCCCCAGGTGGTCATCCTGGATGGGCTCCTGACCCACACTGCTCAGAGCAAAGTGCTGCAGGAACCTGTTGGAACACAGTAGCATTAGCAAGCATGTTGTGGTGGTTCAATGGGAGAACACTTAGGCTATTGGCAGGCAGGGTGGGACATCTACACATATATACTACTGGTCAAAAGATTGAGGTCACTTAGAAATGTCCTTGTTTTTTAAAGAAAATCAATTTTTTTTGTCCATTGCAATAACATCAAATTGATCAGAAATACAGTGTAGACATTGTTAATGTGGTAAATTACTATTGTAGCTACATGTAGCTACATCTACATAGGTGTACAGAGGCCTGTTATCAGCATCCATCACTCATGTGTCCCAATGGCACGTTGTGTTAGCTAATCCAAGTGTATCATTTTAAAAGTCTTAGAAAACCCTTTTGCAATTATGTTAGCACAGCTAAAAACCGTCGTCCAGATTAAAGAAGCAATAAAACTGGCCTTCTTTAGACTAGTTGAGTATCTGGAGCATCAGAATTTGCGGGTTCGATTACAGGCTCAAAATGTCCAGAAACAAAGAACTTTATTCTGAAACTCGTCAGTTTATTCTTGTTCTGAAAAATGAAGGCTATTCCATGAGAGAAATTGCCAAGAAACTGAAGACCTCGTACAACGTTGTGTGCTACTCCCTTCACAGAACAGCGCAAACTGGCTCTAACCATAATAGAAAGAGGAGTGGGAGGCCCTGGTGTACAACTGAGCAAGAGGACAAGTACATTAGCGCCTCACAAGTCCTCAACTGGCAGCTTCATTAAATAGTACCCGCAAAACACCAGTCTCAACGTCAACAGTGAAGAGGTGACTGAAGGATGCTGGCCTTCTAGGCAGAGTTCTTCTGTCCAGTCTCAACATCAACAGTGAAGAAGTGACTGAAGGATGCTGTCCTTCTAGGCAGAGTTTCTCTGTCCAGTGTCTGTGTTCTTTTGCCCATCTTAATATTTTATTTTTATTGGCCAGTCTGAGATATGGCTTTTTCTTTGCAACTCTGCCTCGAAGGACAGCATCCCGGAGTCAGTCGCCTCTTCACTGTTGACGTTGAGACTGATAAACTGAGAATGATAAACTTGCATTAGCTAACACAACATGCCATTGGAATACATTACATTTACATTTAAGTCATTTAGCAGACGCTCTTATCCAGAGCGACTTACAAATTGGTGCATTCACCTTATGACATCCAGTGGGACAGTCACTTAACAATAGTGCATCTAAAACTTAGGGGGGTGGGGTGAGAGGGATTACTTAACCTATCCTAGGTATTCCTTAAAGAGGTGGGGTTTCAGGTGTCTCCGGAAGGTGGTGATTGACTCCGCTGTCCTGGCGTCGTGAGGGAGTTTGTTCCACCATTGGGGGGCCAGGGCAGCGAACAGTTTTGACTGGGCTGAGCGGGAGCTGTACTTCCTCAGTGGTAGGGAGGCGAGCAGGCCAGAGGTGGATGAACGCAGTGCCCTTGTTTGGGTGTAGGGCCTGATCAGAGCCTGGAGGTACTGAGGTGCCGTTCCCCTCACAGCTCCGTAGGCAAGCACCATGGTCTTGTAGCGGATGCGAGCTTCAACTGGAAGCCAGTGGAGAGAACGGAGGAGCGGGGTGACGTGAGAGAACTTGGGAAGGTTGAACACCAGACGGGCTGCGGCGTTCTGGATGAGTTGAAGGGGTTTAATGGCACAGGCAGGGAGCCCAGCCAACAGCGAGTTGCAGTAATCCAGACGGGAGATGACAAGTGCCTGGATTAGGACCTGCGCCGCTTCCTGTGTGAGGCAGGGTCGTACTCTGCGGATGTTGTAGAGCATGAACCTACAGGAACGGGCCACCGCCTTGATGTTAGTTGAGAACGACAGGGTGTTGTCCAGGATGACGCCAAGGTTCTTGGCGCTCTGGGAGGAGGACACAATGGAGTTGTCGACCGTGATGGCGAGATCATGGAACGGGCAGTCCTTCCCGGGAGGAAGAGCAGCTCCGTCTTGCCGAGGTTCAGCTTGAGGTGGTGATCCGTCATCCACACTGATATGTCTGCCAGACATGCAGAGATGCGATTCGCCACCTGGTCATCAGAAGGGGAAAGGAGAAGATTAATTGTGTGTCGTCTGCATAGCAATGATAAGAGAGACCATGTGAGGTTATGACAGAGCCAAGTGACTTGGTGTATAGCGAGAATAGGAGAGGGCCAAGAACAGAGCCCTGGGGGACACCAGTGGTGAGAGCGCGTGGTGAGGAGACAGATTCTCGCCACGCCACCTGGTAGGAGCGACCTGTCAGGTAGGACGCAATCCAAGCGTGGGCCGCGCCGGAGATGCCCAACTCGGAGAGGGTGGAGAGGAGGATCTGATGGTTCACAGTATCGAAGGCAGCCGATAGATCTAGAAGGATGAGAGCAGAGGAGAGAGAGTTAGCTTTAGCAGTGCGGAGCGCTCCGTGATACAGAGGAGAGCAGTCTCAGTTGAATGACTAGTCTTGAAACCTGACTGATTTGGATCAAGAAGGTCATTCAGAGAGAGATAGCGGGAGAGCTGGCCAAGGACGGCACGTTCAAGAGTTTTGGAGAGAAAAGAAAGAAGGGATACTGGTCTGTAATTGTTGACATCGGAGGGATCGAGTGTAGGTTTTTTCAGAAGGGGTGCAACTCTCGCTCTCTTGAAGACGGAAGGGACGTAGCCAACGGTCAGGGATGAGTTGATGAGCGAGGTGAGGTAAGGGAGAAGGTCTCCGGAAATGGTCTGGAGAAGAGAGGAGGGGATAGGGTCAAGCGGGCAGGTTGTTGGGCGGCCGGCCGTCACAAGACGCGAGATTTCATCTGGAGAGAGGGGGGAGAAAGAGGTCAGAGCACAGGGTAGGGCAGTGTGAGCAGAACCAGCGGTGTCGTTTGACTTAGCAAACGAGGATCGGATGTCGTCGACCTTCTTTTCAAAATGGTTGACGAAGTCATCTGCAGAGAGGGAGGAGGGGGGAGGGGGCGGAGGATTCAGGAGGGAGGAGAAGGTGGCAAAGAGCTTCCTAGGGTTAGAGGCAGATGCTTGGAATTTAGCGTGGTAGAAAGTGGCTTTAGCAGCAGAGACAGAGGAGGAAAATGTAGAGAGGGAGGGAGTGAAAGGATGCCAGGTCCGCAGGAGGCGAAGTTTTCCTCCATTTCCGCTCGGCTGCCCGGAGCCCTGTTCTGTGAGCTCGCAATGAGTCATCGAGCCACGGAGCGGGAGGGGAGGACCGAGCCGGCCTGGAGGATAGGGGACATAGAGAGTCAAGGGATGCAGAGAGGGAGGAGAGGAGGGTTGAGGAGGCAGAATCAGGAGATAGGTGGGAGAAGGTTTGAGCGGAGGGAAGAGATGATAGGATGGAAGAGGAGAGAGTAGCGGGGAGAGAGAGCGAAGGTTGGGACGGCGCGATACCATCCGAGTAGGGGCAGTGTGGGAGGTGTTGGATGAGAGCGAGAGGGAAAAGGATACAAGGCAGTGGTCGGAGACTTGGAGGGGAGTTGCAGTGAGGTTAGTGGAAGAACAGCATCTAGTAAAGATGAGGTCGAGCGTATTGCCTGCCTTGTGAGTAGGGGGGAAGGTGAGAGGGTGAGGTCAAAAGAGGAGAGGAGTGGAAAGAAGGAGGCAGAGAGGAAAGAGTCAAAGGTAGACGGGGAGGTTAAAGTCGCCCAGAACTGTGAGAGGTGAGCCGTCCTCAGGAAAGGAGCTTATCAAGGCATCAAGCTCATTGATGAACTCTCCGAGGGAACCTGGAGGGCGATAAATGATAAGGATGTTAAGCTTGAAAGGGCTAGTAACTGTGACAGCATGGAATTCAAAGGAGGCGATAGACAGATGGGTAAGGGGAGAAAGAGAGAATGACCACTTGGGAGAGATGAGGATCCCGGTGCCACCACCCCGCTGACCAGATGCTCTCGGGTGTGCGAGAACACGTGGGCGGACGAAGAGAGAGCAGTAGGAGTAGCAGTGTTGTCTGTGGTGATCCATGTTTCCGTCAGTGCCAAGAAGTCGAGGGACTGGAGGGAGGCATAGGCTGAGATGAACTCTGCCTTGTTGACCGCAGATTGGCAGTTCCAGAGGCTACCGGAGACCTGGAACTCCACGTGGGTCGTGCGCGCTGGGACCACCAGAGTAGGGTGGCCGCGGCCACGCGGTGAGGAGCGTTTGTATGGTCTGTGCAGAGAGGAGAGAACAGGGATAAACAGACACATAGTTGACAGGCTACAGAAGAGGCTACGCTAATGCAAAGGAGATTGAATGACAAGTGGACTACACGTCTCGAATGTTCAGAAAGTTAAGCTACGTAGCAAGAATCTTATTGACTAAAATGATTAAAATGATACAGTACTGCTGAAGTAGGCCAGCTGGCAGTGGGTGCGTTGTTGACACTACACTAATCAAGTCATTCCGTTGAGTGTAATAGTTTCTGCAGTGTTGCTATTCGGGGCTAGCAGGCTAGCTAGCAGTGTTGTTTACGTTACGTTGCGTTAAAAGAACGACAATAGATGGCTAGCGAACCTAGAAAATCGCTCTAGACTACACAATTATCTTTGATACAAAGACGGCTATGTAGCTAGCTAAGTAGCTAGCTACGATCAAACAAATCAAACCGTTGTACTGTAATGAAATGAAGTGAAAATGTGATACAACCTGTGAATGCGACCGGGTAGTTGAGTTCTATACAGAAGACGTTGGCTAGCGTTGGCTAGCTGTTGGCTAGCTAGCAGAGTCACCTACGTTAAGGACGACAAATAGCTGGCTAGCTAACCTCGGTAAATTAAGATAATCACTCTAAGACTACACACTCTAAACCTAAACAACACAATTATCTTGGATACGATGATACGATGATACGAAGACAGCAAAGACAGCTATGTAGGTAGCTAACACTAAACTAATCAAGTCGTTCAGTTGAGTGTAAAAGTTTCTCAGTGCAGCTAATCAGTGGACGTTAGCTAGCTGGCTAGTGAAGACTACGTTAGGACGGCGAAATACGATAATTACGCAATTATCTTTGATACAAAGACGGCTATGTAGCTAGCTGAGAAGAAATTGCTAAGATAAGGCAAATCAAACCGTTGTGATATAATGAAATATAATGAAAAAGTTATACTACCCGTTGGAGCGACGTGCAGATGCGAATACAGGAGTGATGGTTGCTGATAATGGGCCTCTGTACACATATGTAGATATTCCATAAAAAATCTGCCATTTCCAAGTACAATAGCCATTTACAACATTAACAATGTCTACACTGTATTTCTGATCAATTTGAAGTCATTTTAATGAACAAAAAATGTGCTCTTCTTTCATCAACATGGACATTTCTAAGTGATCTCAAACTTTTGAGCGGTAGTGTGTATATATATATATATTAGAGGTCTGCCGATTAATCGGAATGGCCGATTAATTGGGGCCGATTTCAAGTTTTCATAACAAATTGGTAATCTGAATTTTTGGACGCCGATTATGGCCGATTACATTGCACTCCATGAGGAGACTGCGTGGCAGACTGACCACCTGTTATGCGAGTGCAGCAAGGAGCCAAGGTAAGTTGCTAGCTAGCATTAAACTTATCTTAACATAATCACTTGTTAACTACACATGGTTGATGATATTACTAGTTTAACTAGCTTGTCCTGCTTTGAATATAATCAATGTGGTGTCTGTTAATTTATCATCAAATCACAGCCTACTTCGCCAAACGTGTGATGATTTAACAAGCACATTCGTAAAAAAAGAACTGTGGTTGCACCAATGTGTACCTAACCATAAACATCAATGCCTTTCTCAAGATCAATACACAAGCACATTTTTTAAAACCTGCATATTTAGTTAATATTGCCTGCTAACATGCATTTCTTTTAACTAGGTAATTGTGTTCTGTGCAAGCAGAGTCAAGGTATTATTCAGCAGATTGGGCCGCCTGGCTCGTTGCGAACTGCGTGAAGACCAATTCTTCCTAACAAAGACCAAAATTAATTTGCCAGAATTGTACATAATTATGACATAACATTGAAGGTTGTGCAATGTAACAGCAATATTTAGACTTAGGGTTGCCGCCCGTTAGATAAAATACGGAACGGTTCCATATTTCACTTCCAGCATGAGTGAAGGATGCTTTGTTGCGAAATCAATTCTAGATTCAATGCTTTGTTGCGAAGTCAATTCTAGATTTAACTTTGGATTGGAGGTTTGACGTGAGTCTGGAAGGAGAGTTTACAGTCTAACCAGACACCTAGGTATTTGTAGTTGTTCACATATTCTAAGTCCGAACCATACAGAGTAGTGATGCTGGACGGGCGGGCAGGTGCAGGCAGCGATCGGTTGAAGAGCATGCATTTAATGTTACTTGTATTTAAGAGCAGTTGGAGGCCACGGAAGGAGAGTTGTATGGCATTGAAGCTTGCCTGGAGGGTTGTTATCACAATGTCCAAAGAAGGGCCAGAAGTATACAGAATGGTGTCGTCTGTGTAGAGGTCGATCAGAGACTCACCAGCAGCAAGAGCGACATCATTGATGTATACAGAGAAGAGAGTCGGCCCAAGAATTGAACCCTGTGGCACACCCATAGAGACTGCCAAAGGCCAGGACAAAAGGCCCTCCGATTTGACACACTGAACTCTATCAGAGAAGTACTTGGTGAACTAGGCGAGGCAATCATTTGAGAAAACAAGGCTGTCGAGTCTGCCGATGAGGATATGGTTATTGACAGTGTCGAAAGCCTTGGCCAGGTCGATGAATACGGCTGCACAGTACTGTCTGGCGGTTAAGATATTGTTTAGGACCTTGAGCATGGCCGAGGTGCACCCATGACCAGCTCGGAAACCAGATTGCATAGCGGCGAAGGAGCGGTGGGATTCTAAATGGTGGGTAATCTGTTTGTTGACTTGGTTTTCGAAGACCTTAGAAAGGCAGGGTAGGATAGATATAGGTCTGTAGCAGTTTGGGTCTAGAGGCAGGGTAGGATAGATATTGGTCTGTAGCAGTTTGGGTCAAGAGTGTCCCCCCCCTTTGAAGAGGGGGATGACCGCAGCTGCTTTTCAATCTTTGGCAATCTCAGACGACACGAAAGAGAGGTTGAACAAAGCTAGTAATAGGGGTGGCAACAATTTCGGCAGATAATTTTAGAAAGAAAGGGTCCAGATTGTCTAGCCCGGCTGATTTGTAGGGGTCCAGATTTTGCAGCTCTTTCAGAACATCATGTCCTGAGCAAGGAACTTTTTTACATGGCACATATTGTAAAAAAAAAGAAGATTTTACACACACACACACACACACACACACACACACACACACACACACACACACACACACACACACACACACACACACACACACACACACACACACACACACACACACATACTTCAGGCTGCCTCTATGTGGTAGGTAGTGTATACTAGGTAGTGTATATGTACATGTCCTGTTCTGGTAGCTGGGACTATGAGGCCTTCAGGCTGCCTCTATGTGGTAGGTAGTGTATACTAGGTAGTGTATATGTACATGTCCTGTTCTGGTAGCTGGGACTATGAGGCCTTCAGGCTGCCTCTATGTGGTAGGTAGTGTATACTAGGTAGTGTATACTAGGTCATGTATACTTGGTAGTGTATACTAGGTAATGTATACTAGGTCGTGTATACATACATCTCCTGTTCTGGTAGCTGGGACTATGAGGCCTTCAGGCTGCCTCTATGTGGTAGGTAGTGTATACTAGGTCATGTATACTTGGTAGTGTATACTAGGTAATGTATACTAGGTCATGTATACTAGGTAGTGTATACATACATCTCCTGTTCTGGTAGCTGGGACTATGAGGCCTTCAGGCTGCCTCTATGTGGTAGGTAGTGTATACTAGGTCATGTATACTTGGTAGTGTATACTAGGTAATGTATACTAGGTCATGTATACTAGGTAGTGTATACATACATCTCCTGTTCTGGTAGCTGGGACTATGAGAGCTTCAGGCTGCCTCTATGTGGTAGGTAGTGTATACTAGGTAGTGTATACTAGGTCATGTATACTAGGTCATGTATACTAGGTAGTGTATACATACAGTGCCTTGCGAAAGTATTCGGCCCCCTTGAACTTTGCGACCTTTTGCCACATTTCAGGTTTCAAACATAAAGATATAAACCTGTATTTTTTTGTGAAGAATCAACAGCAAGTGGAACACAATCATGAAGTGGAACGACATTTATTGGATATTTCAAACTTTTTTAACAAATCAAAAACTGAAAAATTGGGCGTGCAAAATTATTCAGCCCCTTTACTTTCAGTGCAGCAAACTCTCTCCAGAAGTTCAGTGAGGATCTCTGAATGATCCAATGTTGACCTAAATGACTAATGATGATAAATACAATCCACCTGTGTGTAATCAAGTCTCCGTATAAATGCACCTGCACTGTGATAGTCTCAGAGGTCCGTTAAAAGCGCAGAGAGCATCATGAAGAACAAGGAACACACCAGGCAGGTCCGAGATACTGTTGTGAAGAAGTTTAAAGCCGGATTTGGATACAAAAATATTTCCCAAGCTTTAAACATCCCAAGGAGCACTGTGCAAGCGATAATATTGAAATGGAAGGAGTATCAGACCACTGCAAATCTACCAAGACCTGGCCGTCCCTCTAAACTTTCAGCTCGTACAAGGAGAAGACTGATCAGAGATGCAGCCAAGAGGCCCATGATCACTCTGGATGAACTGCAGAGATCTACAGCTGAGGTTGGAGACTCTGTCCATAGGACAACAATCAGTCGTATATTGCACAAATCTGGCCTTTATGGAAGAGTGGCAAGAAGAAAGCCATTTCTTAAAGATATCCATAAAAAGTGTCATTTAAAGTTTGCCACAAGCCACCTGGGACACACCAAACATGTGGAAGAAGGTGCTCTGGTCAGATGAAACCAAAATTGAACTTTTTGGCAACACTGCAAAACGTTATGTTTGTCGTAAAAGCAACACAGCTCATCACCCTGAACACACCATCCCCACTGTCAAACATGGTGGTGGCAGCATCAAGGTTTGGGCCTGCTTTTCTTCAGCAGGGACAGGGAAGATGGTTAAAATTGATGGGAAGATGGATGGAGCCAAATACAGGACCATTCTGGAAGAAAACCTGATGGAGTCTGCAAAAGACCTGAGACTGGGACGGAGATTTGTCTTCCAACAAGACAATGATCCAAAACATAAAGCAAAATCTACAATGGAATGGTTCAAAAATAAACATATCCAGGTGTTAGAATGGCCAAGTCAAAGTCCAGACCTGAATCCAATCGAAAATCTGTGGAAAGAACTGAAAACTGCTGTTCACAAATGCTCTCCATCCAACCTCACTGAGCTCGAGCTGTTTTGTAAGGAGGAATGGGAAAAAATCTCGATGTGCAAAACTGATAGAGACATACCCCAAGCGACTTACAGCTGTAATCACAGCAAAAGGTGGCGCTACAAAGTATTAACTTAAGGGGGCTGAATAATTTTGCACGCCCAATTTTTCAGTTTTTGATTTGTTAAAAAAGTTTGAAATATCCAATAAATGTCATTCCACTTCATGATTGTGTCCCACTTGTTGTTGATTCTTCACAAAAAAATACAGTTTTATATCTTTATGTTTGAAGCCTGAAATGTGGCAAAAGGTCGCAAAGTTCAAGGGGGCCGAATACTTTCGCAAGGCACTGTACATCTCCTGTACATCCGCCTCTATGTGGTAGGTAGTGTATACTCGGTAGTGTATACTAGGTAGTGTATACATACATCTCCTGTTCTGGTAGCTGGGACTATGAGGCCTTCAGGCTGCCTCTATGTGGTAGGTAGTGTATACTCGGTAGTGTATACTAGGTAGTGTATACATACATCTCCTGTTCTGGTAGCTGGGACTATGAGGCCTTCAGGCTGCCTCTATGTGGTAGGTAGTGTATACTAGGTCATGTATACTTGGTAGTGTATACTAGGTAATGTATACTAGGTCATGTATACTAGGTAGTGTATACATACATCTCCTGTTCTGGTAGCTGGGACTATGAGGCCTTCAGGCTGCCTCTATGTGGTAGGTAGTGTATACTAGGTCATGTATACTTGGTAGTGTATACTAGGTAATGTATACTAGGTCATGTATACTAGGTAGTGTATACATACATCTCCTGTTCTGGTAGCTGGGAGTATGAGGCCTTCAGGCTGCCTCTGCGTTTGGCCACAGGGGGGGCGTGGCAGTCATGCAACCACTGCAGTCTGGAGTGCCTTGAGGGACAACATGGATCAACAACATTACTCCTAATATTGACATTTCTGACAGATCAAAGTCAGATCACTTTACGTAGAAGTCGTAGACTAAGTGCCAGTTCGTTACTGTGACTCACATGTTCCTCTGATCCCAGGTCAGCTGTTCTCTGTCCACCAGCTGCAGAGAGAGTCCAGAGTCTGACCCCTGCCACACTGGTAACACCTGCAACAACAATACAACACCTAAACAACCACAATACAACACAACCACAATACAACACATAAACAACCACAATACAACACATAAACAACCACAATACAACACATAAACAACCACAATACAACACAACCACAATACAACACCTAAACAACCACAATACAACACCTAAACAACCACAATACAACACCTAAACAACCACAATACAACACCTAAACAACCACAATACAACACCTAAACAACCACAATACAACACCTAAACAACCACAATACAACACATAAACAACCACAATACAACACAACACCTAAACAACCACAATACAATACAACACCTAAACAACCACAATACAACACCTAAACAACCACAATACAACACATAAACAACCACAATACAACACAACACCTAAACAACCACAATACAATACAACACCTAAACAACCACAATACAACACCTAAACAACCACAATACAATACAACACCTAAACAACCACAATACAATACAACACCTAAACAACCACAATACAACACAACACCTAAACAACCACAATACAATACAACACCTAAACAACCACAATACAACACAACACCTAAACAACCACAATACAACACAACACCTAAACAACCACAATACAACACCTAAACAACCACAATACAATACAACACCTAAACAACCACAATACAACACAACACCTAAACAACCACAATACAATACAACACCTAAACAACCACAATACAATACAACACCTAAACAACCACAATACAACACCTAAACAACCACAATACAATACAACCACAATACAACACCTAAACAACCACCATACAACACCTAAACAACCACCATACAACACAACCACAATACAACACCTAAACAACCATAATACAACACCTAAACAACCACAATACAACACCTAAACAACCACAATACAATACAACCACAATACAACACCTAAACAACCACAATACAACACCTAAACAACCACAATACAACACCTAAACAACCACAATACAACACCTAAACAACCACAATACAACACCTAAACAACCACAATACAACACCTAAACAACCACAATACAACACAACCACAATACAACATAAACAACCACAATACAACACATAAACAACCACAATACAACACATAAACAACCATAATACAACACATAACCACAATACAACATTAAAACTGCTACAGCTCCCTGTTAGTAGAAGGCTCTGTGACTGACTGACCTGTTAGTAGAAGGTTCTGTGACTGACTGACCTGTTAGTAGAAGGTTCTGTGACTGACTGACCTGTTAGTAGAAGGTTCTGTGACTGACTGACCTGTTAGTAGAAGGCTCTGTGACTGACTGACCTGTTAGTAGAAGGCTCTGTGACTGACTGACCTGTTAGTAGAAGGCTCTGTGACTGACTGACCTGTTAGTAGAAGGCTCTGTGACTGACTGACCTGTTAGTAGAAGGCTCGGTGACTGACTGACCTGTGAGTAGAAGGCTCGGTGACTGACTGATCTGTTAGTAGAAGGCTCGGTGACTGACTGACCTGTGAGTAGAAGGCTCGGTGACTCTGTGAGCGTGGCTGGAGGCTGAAGACCAAACAGTGGTCGTCACTGTGGAGAGGGAAGGGCAGGTGGGACAGCAGAGCAGCTTCATACTGTACAAACAGAGCTGCCACCACGCTCGACGAGTCCTGGCGGACACAGATAGCAGACACAGAGAGATATGGGGGACAGTGGTGGAATTTATAACAACCCCACAGACAGAAAAGGCACAGTAACAATAACAGAACCATGGTTGGTCCAACACCCTATTCTCACACACACACACACACACACACACACACACACACACACACACACACACACACACACACACACACACACACACACACACACACACACGCTAATCTGTTCTTTATTTTAATATTATTATTATCTATCCTGACCCCTAGTCTCTTTACCCTGCCTTCATGGACATATCTACCTCAAATACCTTATTATTATCTATCCTGATGTCTAGTCACTTTACCCTGCCTTCATGTACATATCTACCTCAAATACCTTATATATCCTGATGCCTAGTCACTTTACCCTGCCTTCATGTACATATCTACCTCAAATACCTTATTATTATCTATCCTGATGTCTAGTCACTTTGCCTTCATGTACATATCTACCTCAAATACCTTATTATTATCTATCCTGATGTCTAGTCACTACCCTGCCTTCATGTACATATCTACCTCAAATACCTTATTATTATCTATCCTGATGTCTAGTCACTACCCTGCCTTCATGTACATATCTACCTCAAATACCTTATTATTATCTATCCTGATGTCTAGTCACTTTACCCTGCCTTCATGTACATATCTACCTCTAATATCTTATTATTATCAATCCTGATGCCTAGTCACTTTACCCTGCCTTCATGTACATATCTACCTCAAATATCTTATTATTATCTATCCTGATGTCTCTTTACCCTGCCTTCATGTAGATATCTACAGATATAGACCTTGGTTCACTCCAGACCTGACTGCCCTTGACCAGCACAAAAACATCCTATGCGTACTGCACTAGCATCAATAAGACCCCACAATATGAAACTTTTCACTTAAGTCAGGAACCAATATACACAGTCAGTTAGGAAAGCGAAGGCTAGCTTTTTAAACAGAAATTTGCATCCTGCAACACTAATTCCAAAAAGTTTTCGGACAGTGTAAAAGTCCATGGAGAACAAGAGCACCTCCTCCCAGCTGCCCACTGCACTGAGGCTAGGAAACACTGTCACCACTAATAAATTCACGATAATCGAGAATTTCAAGGTTTTCTATACGGCTGGCCATGCTTTCCACCTTGCTACCCCAACCCCCCCTCCCCGCTTCTCCTTCACCCAAATCCAGACAGCTGATGTCCTGATAGAGCTGCCAAATCTGGATCCCTACAAATCAGCTGGGCTAGACAATCTGGACTTACTTTTCCTAAAACTATCCGTCGCCAATTGTTGCAACCCCTATTACTAGCCAGTTCAACCTCGCTATCGAATCGTCGGAGATTCCTAAAGACTGGAAAGCTGCCGCGGTCGTCCCCCTCTTCAAAGAGGGAGACACTCTAGACCCAGCTTTGCTTTATCTTGGCCAGGTCGCAGTTGTAAATGAGAACTTGTTCTCAACTGGCCTACCTGGTTAAATAAAGGTAAAATATATATATTTCTATATATTTTTTAATTGTATTTATTATGAATCCCCATTACTTCCTGCCAAGGCAGCAGCTAGTCTTCCTGGGGTTTATTATGGATCCCCATTAGTTCCTGTCAAGGCAGCAGCTACTCTTCCTGGGTTTATTATGGATCCCCATTAGTTCCTGCCAAGGCAGCAGCTACTCTTCCTGGGGTTTATTATGGTTCCCCATTAGTTCCTGACAAGGCAGCAGCTACTGTTCATGGGGTTTATTATGGATCCCCATTAGTTCCTGTCAAGGCAGCAGCTACTCTTCCTGGGGTTTATTATGGATCCCCATTAGTTCCTGCCAAGGCAGCAGCTACTCTTCCTGGGGTTTATTATGGATCCCCATTAGTTCCTGCCAAGGCAGCAGCTACTGTTCATGGGGTTTATTATAGATCCCCATTAGTTCCTGCCAAGGCAGCAGCTACTCTTCCTGGGGTTTATTATGGATCCCCATTAGTTCCTGCCAAGGCAGCAGCTACTGTTCATGGGGTTCAGCAATATTAAGGCAGTTTATACATTTCTTAAAACACTACAATACAGTCACAACTTTCACAACACACTGTGTGCCCTCAGGCCCCTACTCCACCACTACCACATATCTACAGTACTAAATCCATGTGTACGTGTGTGTATAGTGCATATGTTATCGTGTGTGTGTGTGTATAGTGCATATGTTATCGTGTGTGTATGCATGTGTCTGTGCCTATTTTTGTGTTTCTTCACAGTCCCCGCTGTTCCATAAGGTGTTTTTTAAATCAAATGTCTTTGAAATCAATTTTTCAAAATAGAATGACATTTTATTAGTCACATGCGCCGAATACAACAGGTGTAGAACTTACAGTGAAATGCTGAATACAACCTATGATAAAAATTACAGACCTCTACATGCTTTGTAAGTAGGAAAACCTGCAAAATAGGTAGTGTATCAAATACTTGTTCTCCCCACTGTACGTGCTCGTAGTTTGTCTATTTTATTATTAATTGATTGTACGTTGGCTAACAGGACCGATGGTAAAGGTAGATTACCCTCTCGGCGACAGATCCTTACTCCACAATTTCTCCATCTTTTCCTCTTGTGAATAACGGGGATGAGGGCATTGTCTGGAGTAAATCCTTCCCATCCAACTCGTTGAAGAAGAAGAATTCCTCCAGTACGAGGTGAGTAATCGCTGTCCTGATATCAAGAAGCTCTTTTCAGTCATAAGACACGGTGGCAGAAACATTATGTACACAATAAGTTACAAATAACGCAAAAAAACATGCACAAATGGTTACGGGATCGAAAAGCGGCGGCCATCTCCTTCGACGCCATTATCTATGTGAGCGGCCCTCCTCTAGTAAAAATTGCTGGATGGAAACATGGTTGGCTAAAGTGAGCGGCTCTCCTGTAGTCAATGTAGCCTACCAAATCAGTGAGAGCCATTCATTTGGCTACTGGTAGGCCTAGGCTTTTTGGCTATTATCCGCAGATAAATTACGAAAGCATTCGATGAATGTGGCCTCCTGATGTGGTTTAAGCATTGTTGTGGATGTAGAACTTTCGATGTTGGTGTTTTTCTGTTGAAAAATGGTGATTTTGAGAGTATGCGAGCGGAGTTGAGCAGTCAGAAATCCTGCTCGTATCGTGTTGGCGCTCAACGTCCTTTCCAACCTCTCCCCTAAAAACCTCTCCTTGCTCACAGGATAAAAAACGGCAGCTCAAAAATAATTTAACCAACACCAATCTATTATTGGGACTACCTGGACCTACCATGTGGTCTTGAAGTATTGAAACCAAACGATCTGAACGAGAAGTATTTTAATAACCAACATGAAAAGGTGACTGTAAAGAAGCGCTTATTTGAAATAGACTACATGTCATATTAAACAGCATATTAACACTAAATAGGCCAGGAACCAGACAGGAAGCCTAATGTATTATTCAGGCTGTTATTCCACAAAGGAATACATTATGAAGCATTTGCGAGAGTGACGCAACAGACTGGTAGGGATATAAAGCGCTCAGCATTTAAACAACATTTTGTTCTTTTAAATCATTATAGTCTAGAAATTGCACATATAGGCTGTGACTTACTTAGAATAAAATACAAATTAAACAAAATTGCCTTGTTTGGCTCAGTCTACAGTGCCCTTGAATTCATTTTTAGAAACAGGAGTTTGGCCAGAGACTGGCTTCAGGTTCATGTAATGGTACATGGAGAGCAGGGCAGTAAGAGGAAAATACCCTCTTGGCGCTTGCAGAGCCACTGGGGATGCTAAACACCCTTCAGTCCACTCTTGCCAGGCTGGGCAGGGATGCAGAGGTGTTTTCACATTATTCTATGGGTAGGCCGAAAGGATTTTAGGCAAAATAATCATATCAAAACGGAAAGCTCCTTGAAAGAGGTGATATGCCAGGCCTACTGGGCCAAAATCTATTGTATAGATAATATAACTTTTAATATATCTGGTTTTTAGTTTATAAATACTTTGCAACAATGACACACTTAGTTATCTGTTAGCATATGTACATAGTAAGTACTCCATCACGAGTCTTTAGTTGTAGACATTACATCACCACACTCCCTCTCTTGCTTTTGGTCCTCTTCCTCTTTTCTAAGTCCCCTTCATTTTGAACCTATGTGTTTAATCCGTTTCTTTATGAACATATATATCCCACTCCATGACAGTAGCTAAAGCAAGGGGCTATAGCAGCACACAAGAAGGCTACAAATGCATGCTGGGCTAAGCATGCGAGCTCACAGAACAGGGCTCCGGGCAGCCGAGCGGAAATGGAGGAAAACTCGCCTCCCTGCGGACCTGGCATCCTTTCACTCCCTCCTCTCTACATTTTCCTTCTCTGTCTCTGCTGCTAAAGCCACTTTCTACCACTCTAAATTCCAAGCATCTGCCTGCCCTAGGAAGCTCTTTGCCACCTTCTCCTCCCTCCTGAATCCTCCTCCCCTCCCCCCCTCCCCCCCTCCTCCCTCTCTGCAGATGACTTCAGACCATTTTGAAAAGAAGGTCGATCCGATCCTCGAAGTCAAACGACACCGCTGGTTCTGCTCACAGTGCCCTACCCTGTGCTCTGACCTCTTTCTCCCCTCTCTCTCCAGATGAAATCTCGCGTCTTGTGATGGCCGGCCGCCCAACAACCTGCCCGCTTGACCCTATCCCCTCCTCTCTTCTCCAGACCATTTCCGGAAACCTTCTCCCTTACCTCACCTCGCTCATCAACTTATCCCTGACCGCTGGCTACGTCCCTTCCGTCTTCAAGAGAGCGAGAGCACCCCTTCTGAAAAAACCTGTCGATCCCTCCGATGTCAACAACTACAGACCAGTATCCCTTCTTTCTTTTCTCTCCAAAACTCTTGAACGTGCCGTCCTTGGTCAGCTCTCCCGCTATCTCTCTCAGAATGACCTTCTTGATCCAAATCAGTCAGGTTTCAAGACTAGTCATTCAACTGAGACTGCTCTTCTCTGTATCACGGAGGCGCTCCGCACCGCTAAAGCTAACTCTCTCTCCTCTGCTCTCATCCTTCTAGACCTATCGGCTGCCTTCGATACTGTGAACCATCAGATACTCCTCTCCACCCTCTCCGAGTTGGGCATCTCCGGCGTGGCCCACGCTTGGATTGCGTCCTACCTGACAGGTCGCTCCTACCAGGTGGCGTGGCGAGAATCTGTCTCCACCATGCGCTCTCACCACTGGTGTCCCCCAGGGCTCTGTTCTAGGCCCTCTCCTATTCTCGCTATACACCAAGTCACTTGGCTCTGTCATAACCTCACATGGTCTCTCCTATCATTGCTATGCAGACGACACACAATTAATCTTCTCCTTTCCCCTTCTGATGACCAGGTGGCGTATCTCTGCATGTCTGGCAGGCATATCAGTGTGGATGACGGATCACCACCTCAAGCTGAACTTCGGCAAGACGGAGCTGCTCTTCCTCCCGGGGAAGGACTGCCCGTTCCATGATCTCGCCATCACGGCACAACTCCATTGTGTCCTCCTCCCAGAGCGCTAAGAACCTTGGCGTGATCCTGGACAACACCCTGTCGTTCTCAACTAACATCAAGGCGGTGGCCCGTTCCTGTAGGTTCATGCTCTACAACATCCGCAGAGTGTACCCTGCCTCACACAGGAAGCGGCACAGGTCCTAATCCAGGCACTTGTCATCTCCCGTCTGGATTACTGCAACTCGCTGTTGGCTGGGCTCCCTGCCTGTGCCATTAAACCCCTACAACTCATCCAGAACGCCGCAGCCCGTCTGGTGTTCAACCTTCCCAAGTTCTCTCAACTGGCTTCCAGTTGAAGCTCGCATCCGCTACAAGACCATGGTGCTTGCCTACGGAGCTGTGAGGGGAACGGCACCTCAGTACCTCCAGGCTCTGATCAGGCCCTACACCCAAATAAGGGCACTGCGTTCATCCACCTCTGGCCTGCTCGCCTCCCTACCACTGAGGAAGTACAGTTCCCGCTCAGCCCAGTCAAAACTGTTCGCTGCTCTGGCTCCCCAATGGTGGAACAAACTCCCTCACGACGCCAGGACAGCGGAGTCAATCACCACCTTCCGGAGACACCTGAAACCCCACCTCTTTAAGGAATACCTAGGATAGGATAAAATAATCCTTCTCACCCCCCCCTTAAAATATGTAGATGCACTATTGTAAAGTGGCTGTTCCACTGGATGTCATAAGGTGAATGCACCAATTTGTAAGTCGCTCTGGATAAGAGCGTCTGCTAAATGACTTAAATGTAAAATGTAAAAGCATGCCCTGAGCTCACTGTGCATTTTGGATGGAATCAAGGCATGGAAATGTACCAAAAGGCATCAGAATGTACCAGAGGCATCGGAATGTACCAGAGGCATGGAAATGTACCAAAAGGCATCAGAATGTACCAGAGGCATCAGAATGTACCAGAGGCATGGAAATGTACCAAAAGGCATCAGAAATGTACCAAAAGGCATCAGAATGTACCAGAGGCATCAGAATGTACCAGAGGCATCAGAATGTACCAGAGGCATGGAAATGTACCAAAAGGCATCAGAAATGTACCAAACGGCATCGGAATGTACCAGAGGCATCGGAATGTACCAGAGGCATCGGAATGTACCAGAGGCATCGGAATGTACCAGAGGCATAGAAATGTACCAAAGGGCATCAGAGTGTACCAGAGGCATCAGAATGTACCTGAGCCAACTAAAACAGGCCCCAACCCAGGGGAGAGTGGCTGGATGGAATCAAGTAATTAGAATGTACCAGAGACATCATAATGTACAAGAGGCATCAGAATGTACCAGAGGCATTAGAATGTACCAGAGGCATTAGAATGTACCAGAGGCATTAGAATGTACCAGAGGCATTAGAATGTACCAGAGGCATTAGAATGTACCAGAGGCTTTAGAATGTACCAGAGGCATTAGAATGTACCAGAGGCATTAGAATGTACCAGAGGCATTAGAATGTACCAGAGGCATTAGAATGTACCAGAGGCATTAGAATGTACCAGAGGCATTAGAATGTACCAGAGGCATTAGAATGTACCAGAGGCTTTAGAATGTACCAGAGGCTTTAGAATGTACCAGAGGCTTTAGAATGTACCAGAGGCATTAGAATGTACCAGAGGCATTAGAATGTACCAGAGGCATTAGAATGTACCAGAGGCTTTAGAATGTACCAGAGGCATTAGAATGTACCAGAGGCTTTAGAATGTACCAGAGGCATTAGAATGTACCAGAGGCATTAGAATGTACCAGAGGCATTAGAATGTACCAGAGGCATTAGAATGTACCAGAGGCATTAGAATGTACCAGAGGCATTAGAATGTACCAGAGGCTTTAGAATGTACCAGAGGCTTTAGAATGTACCAGAGGCTTTAGAATGTACCAGAGGCATTAGAATGTACCAGAGGCATTAGAATGTACCAGAGGCATTAGAATGTACCAGAGGCTTTAGAATGTACCAGAGGCTTTAGAATGTACCAGAGGCTTTAGAATGTACCAGAGGCATTAGAATGTACCAGAGGCATTAGAATGTACCAGAGGCATTAGAATGTACCAGAGGCATTAGAATGTACCAGAGGCTTTAGGATGTACCAGAAGCATTGGAATGTACCAGAGGCATTAGAATGTACCAGAGGCTTTAGGATGTACCAGAAGCATTGGAATGTACCAGAGGCTTTAGAATGTACCAGAGGCTTTAGGATGTACCAGAAGCATTGGAATGTACCAGAGGCATCAGAATGTACCAGAAACATTGGAATGTAGCAGAAACATTGGAATGTAGCAGAGGCAACTAAAATAGGCCCCAACCCAGGGACACGTGGCTGGCTACTCCGTGTACTTGTGGAAAACACTTTCGGCACGTGACAAATAACATTTGATTTGCTCCCAGGTCCCTGGTCAACAGTAGTGCACTATAGGGAACAGGGTGCCCTCTGGGAGACAGCCCATGTAACTGCCTGTGTTCTGGTAGAGAAACGTACCAGGTCATACAACTTGATCCCGCTGATGAGGCTCCTGGGTAGAGTGATGGTGCCGTACTGAGGATGGAGGAACAGGATGCCCTCTGTGAAGAAGCTCATCTTACCTGAAACCCACAGACACAGGAGGTTAAAGGGACATCATCCACATTAACTACAGACTAACTCATTAACTAATTAAATAACTGACACACTGACTGGCTGGCTGGGTGGGTGGCTAAGTGGGTGGCTGAGTGGGTGGCTGACTGACTGACTGGCTGGGTGGGTGGCTGACTGGCTGGGTGGGTGGCTGACTGGCTGGCTGGGTGGGTGGCTGACTGACTGGCTTGGTGGCTGACTGACTGGCTGGGTGGGTGGCTGACTGGCTGAGTGGGTGGCTGACTGACTGGCTGAGTGGGTGGCTGACTGACTGGCTGGGTGGCTGACTGACTGACTGGCTGGCTGAGTGGGTGGCTGACTGGCTGGCTGAGTGGGTGGCTGACTGGCTGGCTGAGTGGGTGGCTGACTGACTGACTGGCTGGGTGGCTGACTGGCTGGTTGACTGACTGGCTGGGTGCGTTCGAGTGGATCACTATTTAATAGCCGTTGTTCCTGTTCCCAAGAAAGCTAAGGTACCTGAACTAAATGACTACTTCTGTCATCATGAAGTGCTTTGAGAGACGAGTCAAGGATCACATCACCTCCACCTTACCACCCCAATAGATCCACAGCTGACGCAATCTCAACCACACTGCACACTGCCCTAACCCATCTGGACAAGAGGAATACCTATGTGAGAATGCTGTTCATTGACTACAGCTCAGCATTTAACACCATATTACCCTCCAAACTCGTCATCAAGCTCGAGACCCTGGGACTCGACCCCGCCCTGTGCAACTGGGTACTGGACTTCCTGACGGGCCGCCCCCAGGTGGTGAGGGTAGGAAACAACATCTCAACCCCGCTGATCCTCAACACTGGGGCCCCACAAGGGTGCGTTCTCAGCCCTCTCCTGTACTCCCTGTTCACCCACGACTGCGTGGCCACGAACGCCTCCAACTCGATCATCAAGTTTGCAGATGACACAACAGTGGTAGGCTTGATTACCAACAGCAATGAGACGGCCTATAGGGAGGAGGTGAGGGCCCTGGTGTGTGGTGTCAGGAAAATAACCTCTCACCCAACGTCAACAAAACAAAGGAGATGATCATGGACTTCAGCAGAAACAGCAGAGGGAACACCCCCTTATCCACATCGACGGGACAGTAGTGGAGAAGGTGGAAAGTTTTAAGTTCCTCGGCGTACACGGACATACTGAAATGGTCCACCCACACAGACATTGTGGTGAAGAAGGTGCAACAGCGCCTCTTCAACCTCAGGAGGCTGAAGAAATTTGGCTTGAATAATGTTTACATACCCTACATTACTCACCTCATATGTATATACTGTACGCACAGTACCAGTCAAAAGTTAGGACACATCTACTCATTCCAGGGTTTTTCTTTATTTTTACTATTTTCTACATTGTAGAATAATAGTGAAGACATCAGAACTATGAAATAACACACTTGGAATCATGTAGTAACCAAAGAAAGTGTTAAACAAATGAAAATATATTTTATATTCTTCAAAGTAGCCACCCTTTGCCTTGATAACAGCCTTTCACACTCTTGGCAAAGCTGTCCACCACCATGTTGCACTGAGCCTTGCAGTTGGAAACCAGTAGCACCGACTTCCGGCTGTCGCAGATGCACCTCCCACAACATAACTTGTCTATAGCGGTTGCTTTCGCCTTACTAATCTAACAAGACCACCAACTGACTGACTGACTGGTCGTGTTCCAGAGCATCAAAACAACTGCAGGCGACTGACTGATCTACAAATCACCTGGGATCATAAATAACTACTCATTTTAGATCCTCTCGAACGCGGCCACTGGCTGGACTGACAGACTGGCTGAACTGGACAAACTAGCTGCCTGACTGACTAACTAACTGACTGGACTAGAGGTCGACCAATTAATCGGAATGGCCGATTAATTAGGGCCGGTTTCAAACAATTCAGAACAATCGGAAATCTGTATTTTTGGGCACCGTTTTTAAAATATATATTTTTTTATACCTTTATCTAACTTGGCAAGTCAGTTAAGAACACATTCTTATTTTCAATGACGGCCTAAGAACGATGGGTTAACTGCCTCGTTCAGGGGCAGAACAACAGATTTTTACCTTGTCAGCTCGGGGGACCCAATCTTGCAACCTTACAGTTAACTAGTCCAACGCTCTAACCACCTGCCTCTCATTGCACTCCACAAGGAGACTGCCTGTTACGCGAATGCAGTACGCCAAGGTAAGTTGCTAGCTAGCATTAAACTTATCTTATAAAAAAACAATCAATCAACGACTGTCGTTGCTCCAATGTGTACTTAACCATAAACATCAATGTCTTTCTTAAAATCAATACACAAGTATATATTTTTAAACCTGCATATTTAGCTAAAAGAAATCCAGGTTAGCAGGCAATATTAACCAGGTGAAGTTGTGTCACTTCTCTTGCGTTCATTGCACGTAGAGTCAGGGTATATGCAACAGTTTGAGCTGCCTGGCTCTTTGCGAACTAATTTGCCAGAATTTTACGTAATTATGACATAACATTGAAGGTTGTGCAGGAATATGTAGACTCATGGATGCCACCCGTTAGATAAAATACAGAACGGAATAAACGTTTTGTTTTCGAGGTGATAGTTTCCGGATTTGACCTAAGGCTCGTATTTCTGTGTATTTATTATAGTTAAGTTTATGATTTGATATTTGATAGAGCAGTCTGACTGAGGGGTGGTAGGTAGCAGCAGGCTCGTAATAGTCAAAGGTATATGGTTTAGAGACGCGTTATAATTCCTGTAATAACTTGCGGCTGAACTTGAAAGGGGTTCCTTCGTTATTTTACCGTTCATGTCTTCCATAGAGAATGTCTTGATCTACTTCCAATAAGGTCTGTGTTTCGTTCAGGCTTAAACTGCCTCTGTTCATCTCTTCCATAGAGAATGTCTTGATCTACTTCCAATAAGGTCTGTGTTTCGTGCTTAAACCGCCTCTGTTCATCTCTTCCATAGAGAATGTCTTGATCTACTTCCAATAAGGTCTGTGTTTCGTTCAGGCTTAAACTGCCTCTGCGTTTTGATACCTGTGTAGATCTCACTAGGAGAAGGTAACGTTTGTCAACATATTTTCATAAATCCACTCTCCCAAAATTTTTATCTTGGCTTATATTTAGCCAATATTGATCAGAGTTACCTTGTCCTATGGATATCTACACAGTTATAAAATTGGCAAGGTGGTGTAAGCCTACACGAAACACAGACCTTTTCTAAGTGAATCTAAAAATATCCTATGGAATAAACGAAGGAACCGCTTTTCAGATGTTGCTAGAAGGTGTCATGGGAATTATGACTCGCACCTTGGTAGTCAATTCTTACCATGTCCATTATTAAAATAGGATTTCCTGCATATAGAAATTATGTTTTCAACATTCACAGGTAACTTAAGCTCTATTTTTATTCAAACAGTTGAGAGTATTTGTCTCCTAAGCAGACTCTACAGTATCATTGTCACTTCAGAGCTGTGTGTGTGTGTGTGTGTGTGTGTGTGTGTGTGTGTGTGTGTGTGTGTGTGTGTGTGTGTGTGTGTGTGTGTGTGTGTGTGTGTGTGTGTGTGTGTGTGTGTGTGTGTGTGTGTGTGTGTGTGTGTGTGTTTTACAGATGGCAGAGAAAAGCAGAGCACCAGTGGGACTATTACATGGAATTGGCACCAGGGAAAGCAAGGCGTCTTATTTGTGATAAAGATGTAAGCATGGGGTCAGCAACGGCTAAATCAAAACATACCACCACCAACCTGTGGAATCACCTTAAGAACACCCATCCAAAAGCCCATAATATGTATTATATTAAGTTAAAATAAAAGTGTTCATTCAGTATTGTTGCAATTGTCATTATTACAAAAGTGTGTGTGTGTGTATATATATATATTTATTGGACGATTAATCGGCATCTGCCTTTTTTTGTCCTCCAATAATCGGTATCGGCGTTGAAAAATCATAATCGGTCGACCTCTAGACTAAACTGACCAGCTGACTGGCTGGTTGACTACAGAGAGAGCATTAAAGTATGTGTCACCTTCCTCTGGAGTGGAGAGCAGGCTGTTGGAGAACACATGAGCTGTGTCTGCTGTAGTCAAAGAGGTGCCCAGGCAGGTACCCTCCTCCTCCTGGGGATTAAACACACACAATACACATCAACACACTGACCAGCATTTCTCAATGTAATAACGGCAACATGAGCGCATTGTTGTCTGACCTTCAGCAGGACCTGGGCCTTCTCAGAATGCTTCACATCAGACTCCACCTAAAGCCATTAGGACACACAGTTAACAAGGGCTGTGAACAAGAGGATCAAATCCACAATGCATTGTGGGTAAATTGTGACTGACTGATCTACAAATAATAATTAGCAGTTATTTATGATGCAAGGTGATTTGCAGGTCAGTTGGCAGTCATTTTGAAGCCCTTGAACCCTGCCATTTTGTTGAAAGTGACTTGATCCCTGGATGAATGGAGAGAGAGGAGAGGAGAGAGGAAAGGAGAGAGGATTGAGGGGAGGAGAGATGAGAAGAGAGGAGAGATGAGGAGAGAGGGTAACATACCAGCCAGCAGACGTATCGAGGCAGAGCTGTCGTCAGGATGGTGTAGCAGCTGTCTGAGGAAACACTTCCATCTACAGGACAGACTCAGCATTACAGTTCAACAGGAGGAACACCATGACTCACAGACACACAGTTTATAATAATAGGGAGGAGGCATCGGTCAGGCCTAACAGTATGTGTCTCTCTTACCTTTCTGTTGGATGTTGATGCTGGACACCAAGAAGGACTCAGAGAAGACTACAGAGCCCAGGTCTCCTTTCCCCCACTGGAGGTCTGGGATGTCGTACACTGACATGGACGCCTGGGACACACAACCACCACTATAAAGTATAACCCTTAAACCCTGACCCCTAACCCCACTGGAGGTCTGGGATGTCGTACACTGACATGGACGCCTGGGACACACAACCACCACTATACAGTATAACCCTTAAACCCTGACCCCTAACCCCACTGGAGGTCTGGGCTGTCGTACACTGACATGGACGCCTGGGACACACAACCACCACTATACAGTATAACCCTTAAACCCTGACCCCTAACCCCACTGGAGGTCTGGGCTGTCGTACACTGACATGGACGCCTGGGACACACAACCACCACTATACAGTATAACCCTTAAACCCTGACCCCTAACCCCACTGGAGGTCTGGGATGTCGTACACTGACATGGACGCCTGGGACACACAACCACCACTATACAGTATAACCCTTAAACCCTGACCCCTAACCCCACTGGAGGTCTGGGATGTCGTACACTGACATTGATGTCTGGGAGTGATGGACAGAAAACGCACACTGTAATTCATTCGAATTTAATCAATCAATCAAACACAGTGACATGCCTACCGCAAATGTTTTGGAACAATTATCAGGTTGGAAGAATTGACTTACAGTTTTCACCAAGAAGCAGCTCCCTTCTTCACTCAGAGGAACAATTCTGAAAAGGAAAACAAGAAAGACGGAACATTCAGGAAAACAATGAGTCAATAAAAAGCCAACTAACAACATTGAATCATAGTGTGATTAAACACTTCTTTATAACAATCAGAACCCACCTGCCCTGGTTGTTTACAGCTTGGATGTGGAAAACACTTTTAGATCTGAGAGAGAAAACAACAGGTAGAACACTTTATACTAGATCAGCTAACGTGGTCATTCAGAGGACACTAATGAAACAACAGGTAGAACACTTTATACTAGATCAGCTAACGTGGTCATTCAGAGGACACTAATGAAACAACAGGTAGAACACTTTATACTAGATCAGCTAACGTAGAACACTTTATACTAGTCATTCAGAGGACACTAATGAAACAACAGGTAGAACACTTTATACTAGATCAGCTAACGTGGTCATTCAGAGGACACTAATGAAACAACAGGTAGAACACTTTATACTAGATCAGCTAACGTGGTCATTCAGAGGACACTAATGAAACAACAGGTAGAACACTTTATACTAGATCAGCTAACGTGGTCATTCAGAGGACACTAATGAAACAACAGGTAGAACACTTTATACTAGATCAGCTAACGTGGTCATTCAGAGGACACTAATGAAACAACAGGTAGAACACTTTATACTAGATCAGCTAACGTGGTCATTCAGAGGACACTAATGAAACAACAGGTAGAACACTTTATACTAGATCAGCTAACGTGGTCATTCAGAGGACACTAATGAAACAACAGGTAGAACACTTTATACTAGATCAGCACTAACGGTAGAACACTTTATACTAGATCATTCAGAGGACACTAATGAAACAACAGGTAGAACACTTTATACTAGATCAGCTAACGTGGTCATTCAGAGGACACCAATGAAACAACAGGTAGAACACTTTATACTAGATCAGCTAACGTGGTCATTCAGAGGACACTAATGAAACAACAGGTAGAACACTTTATACTAGATCAGCTAACATCGTCATTCAGAGGACACTAATGAAACAACAGGTAGAACACTTTATACTAGATCAGCTAACATCGTCATTCAGAGGACACTAATGAAACAACAGGTAGAACACTTTATACTAGATCAGCTAACGTGGTCATTCAGAGGACACTAATGAAACAACAGGTAGAACACTTTATACTAGATCAGCTAACGTGGTCATTCAGAGGACACTAATGAAACAACAGGTAGAACACTTTATACTAGATCAGCTAACGTGGTCATTCAGAGGACACTAATGAAACAACAGGTAGAACACTTTATACTAGATCAGCTAACGTGGTCATTCAGAGGACACTAATGAAACAACAGGTAGAACACTTTATACTAGATCAGCTAACGTGGTCATTCAGAGGACACTAATGAAACAACAGGTAGAACACTTTATACTAGATCAGCTAACGTGGTCATTCAGAGGACACTAATGAAACAACAGGTAGAACACTTTATACTAGATCAGCTAACGTGGTCATTCAGAGGACACTAATGAAACAACAGGTAGAACACTTTATACTAGATCAGCTAACGTCGTCATTCAGAGGACACTAATGAAACAACAGGTAGAACACTTTATACTAGATCAGCTAACGTGGTCATTCAGGACACTAATGAAACAACAGGTAGAACACTTTATACTAGATCAGCTAACGTCGTCATTCAGAGGACACCAATGACATTAAATAACTTTTTATTGGAATACAAAGGTAGAGTTGTTATCTATTGTGACAGGTGTGCTGGTACCTGAGAGCAGTTCTGTACTGAGGCAGGTGGACCGAGTCCAGTGCCAGGTGGAAGGTATGCTCTGCTACGTCCTTCGCCTGGAAATATACACAAAATATACACAAGTTTCAGTCAGTAACGAAACACTCGTCCTCATCCAACGCCTACAGCATACCACCGTGCCTAGTTAGTTACAGCATACCGCCGTGCCTAGTTAGTTACAGCATACCGCCGTGCATAGTTACAGCATACCGCCGTGCCTAGCTAGTTACAGCATACCGCCGTGCCTAGCTAGATACAGCATACCGCCGTGCCTAGCTAGATACAGCATACCGCCGTGCCTAGCTAGATACAGCATACCGCCGTGCCTAGTTAGTTACAGCATACCGCCGTGCCTAGTTAGATACAGCATACCGCCGTGCCTAGCTAGATACAGCATACCGCCGTGCCTAGTTAGTTACAGCATACCGCCGTGCCTAGTTAGATACAGCATACCGCCGTGCCTAGCTAGATACAGCATACCGCCGTGCCTAGCTAGATACAGCATACCGCCGTGCCTAGCTAGTTACAGCATACCGCCGTGCCTAGCTAGTTACAGCATACCGCCGTGCCTAGTTAGTTACAGCATACCGCCGTGCATAGCTATTTACAGCATACCGCCGTGCCTAGTTAGTTACAGCATACCGCCTGTATAGCTAGTTACAGTATAGCATGTATAGCTAGTTACAGTATAGCATGTATAGCTAGGTACAGTATACCATGTATAGCTAGTTACAGTATAGCATGTATAGCTAGTTACAGTATAGCATGTATAGCTAGTTACAGTATAGCATGTATAGCTAGTTACAGTATAGCATGTATAGCTAGTTACAGTATAGCATGTATAGCTAGTTACAGTATAGCATGTATAGCTAGTTACAGTATAGCATGTATAGCTAGTTACAGTATAGCATGTATAGCTAGTTACAGTATAGCATGTATAGCTAGTTACAGTATACCATGTATAGCTAGTTACAGTATACCATGTATAGCTAGTTACAGTATAGCTAGTTACAGTATAGCATGTATAGCTAGTTACAGTATACCATGTATAGCTAGTTACAGTATACCATGTATAGCTAGTTACAGTATACCATGTATAGCTAGTTACAGTATACCATGTATAGCTAGTTACATTATACCATGTATAGCTAGTTACAGTATACCATGTATAGCTAGTTACAGTATACCATGTATAGCTAGTTACAGTATACCATGTATAGCTAGTTACAGCAAATGTGTGTATTGCTAGTTAGGTAGCTCAGTGGGTAGAGCCAACAATGGAAAGTTTGCTGGATGGAATCACCGAGCTGACAAGGTAAAAATGTGTTGTTCTGCCCCTGACCAAGGCAGTTAACCCAGTGTTCCCCGTGCAGCGAAGACGTGGATTATGGCAGCCCCCCCCCCCCCTCTCTGATTCAGAGCGGTGCACATGTCAGTTGAATGCATTCAGCTGAACCATTGACTAGGTATCCCCCTTTCCCTTTCAGTACACCATCTATAGCTAGTTACAACAAATTTGTATAGCCAGTTATAGTACACCATTAGTTATAGTATATAATGTAAAGCTAGTTACAGCAAACGTGTAGCTAGTTAGCTAGTTATATCATTAAAACTTGTTTTTCAACCACTCCACAAATGTTTTGTTAACACACTATAGTTTTGTCAAGTCGGTTAGGACATCTACTTTGTGCATGACACAAGTCATTTTTCCAACAGTTGTTTACAGACAGATTATTTCACTTATAATTCACCGTATCACAATTCTAGTGGGTCAGAAGTTTACATACACTAAGTTGACTGTGCCTTTAGACAGCTTGGAATATTATGTCATGACTTTAGAAGCTTCTGATAGGCTAAATTACATCTTTTGAGTCAATTGGAGGTGTACCTGTGGATGTATTTAAAGGCCTACCTTCAAACTCAGTGCCTCTGCTTGACATCATGGGAAAATCTAAAGAAATAAGACCTCAGAAAAAATATAGTAGACCTCCACAAGTCTGGTTCATCCTTGGGAGCAATTTCCAAACACCTGAAGGTACCATGTTCATCTGTACAAACAATAGTACGCAAGTATAAACACCATGGGACCACGCAGCAGTCAAACCGCTCAGGAAGGAGACGCGTTCTGTCTCCTAGAGATTAACGTACTTTGGTGTGAAAAGTGCAACTAAATCTCAGAACAACAGCAAAGGACCATGTCAAGATGCTGGAGGAAACAGGTACAAAAGTATCTATATCCACAGTTAAACGAGTCCTATATCGACATAACCTGAAAGGCCACTCAGCAAGGAAGAAGCCACTGCTCCAAAACCGCCATAAAAAAGCCAGACTATGGTTTGCAACTGCACATGGGGACAAAGATCGTACTTTTTGGAGAAATGCCCTCTGGTCTGATGAAACAGATTGCAAGCCGAAGAACACCATCCCAACCGTGAAGCAGGGGGTGGCAGCAACATGTTGTGGGGGTGCTTTGCTGCAGGAGGTGCACTTCACAAAATATATGGCATCATGAGGATGGAAAATTATGTGGATATATTGAAGCAACATCTCAAGACATCAGTCAGGAAGTTAAAGCTTGGTCGCAAATAGATCTTCCAAATGTTCAATGACCCCAAGCATACTTCCAAAGTTGTGGCAAAATGGCTGAAGGACAACAAAGTCAAGGTATTGGAGTGGCCATCACAAAGCCCTGACCTAACGTTTGACCCAGGTTAAACAATTTAAAGGCAATGCTACCAAATACTAATTGAGTGTATGTAAACTTCTGACCCACTGGGAATGTGATGAAAGAAATAAAAGCTGAAATAAATTATTCTCTACTATTATTCTGACATTTCACATTCTTAAAAATAAAGTGGTGATCCTAACTGACCTAAGACAGGGAATATTTACTAGGATTAAATGTCAGGAATTGTGAAAAACTGAGTTTAAATGTATTTGTCTAAGGTGTAAGTAAACTTCAGACTGTAGCTAGTTGGAGAAATGACTACCAGTATCACCTTAGTAGCACTAGTGGTGTTGGAGTAGCATTTGATTCCAGCCAGGACCGACTGGACGGCTGCTGCATAGATCTGAGAGAGAAGACTGGAAGAGAGATAGATTTAACACCGTACATACACTACATGGACAGAAGTATGTGGACAGCTGCTCATCCAACATCTCATCTCACGTTGGGCCATGTAGTGTTATATGTACATGTTCTACATAATATTCAGGCATCATCTTCTAGAGCAGGGGTTCCAACAGGTTTCACTTAGGCCAAACTGGGGGGGGGGCGAGGACATACCTCACCCCCACCTGCACGTGTGCGCACGCCATGCCTATTCTACGGGCACAAGCACTGTTCAACTGTCCAAACCCCTCTTGTTGGCGGTGAGAACATTTTGCAGGTTTAAAGCAAAACTGTCTAATGTGAATTCATATGTTATTTGAGTGAATCAAACATTACTACAAAATCTATGGACTAAAAAAACATACCTGGGCTAGTTGATCTGGACATTTCAGACAAGTTATAAATAGTTCTCTAAGGTCTGTAATGACTGATATGACAAGAGGAGCTGATGATGCACTTCCCAAGATAGAAATATCACCTTGTGCATTCTACTATTACAACTTCCAAGAGAAAGTTCAAAGCTGGTCTGAGTTCCTTAAAACTCCACAGTTTGGTAACCACTGTTCTAGAAGAGATATATTTAACACCTTATATAATATGTAGATCTAAAAGAGATATATTTAACACCTTATATACAGTATTATCATATGGGAGAGATGGGTTAACAGGTTTGGACATGTTGTCTTGGTGAACTTACAGGAGTTCTGTTTTCTTCTGTTGCATGTTGTCATTCCCTGCAAGGGAAACATCAGATATTAGGTCTACAGACAGTAAAATAGCTAGATCCAACAAACAGTTTAGTGTATCCATTATGGGCTATGTTTACCTAGGTAGGGGATGTGAGTGGTTCCAAAGAAGTAAGTCCTGGAGCAGGCTAAAGATCCTTTAGGAGCCACACACTGGAGAACCTGACAGACAAGAACAGATTACAGAGTACTCTAGGGAGACCAAACCCAACATGGACTGCCAAGCCATCTCATTAAACATGCACACACAACACTAATAGTCTAATCTGGATAGGGGTTAGGCAACAGTCTAATCTGGATAGGGGTTAGGTAACATGCTAATCTGGATAGGGGTTAGGTAACAGTTTAATCTAGATAGGGGTTAGGTAACAGTTTAATCTAGATAGGGGTTAGGTAACAGTTTAATCTAGATAGGGGTTAGGTAACATGCTAATCTGGATAGGGGTTAGGTAACAGTCTAATCTGGATAGGGGTTAGGTAACAGTCTAATCTGGATAGGGGTTAGGTAACAGTCTAATCTGGATAGGGGTTAGGTAACAGTCTAATCTGGATAGGGGTTAGGTAACAGTCTAATCTGGATAGGGGTTAGGTAACAGTCTAATCTGGATAGGGGTTAGGTAACATGCTAATCTGGATAGGGGTTAGGTAACAGTCTAATCTGGATAGGGGTTAGGTAACAGTCTAATCTGGATAGGGGTTAGGTAACAGTCTAATCTGGATAGGGGTTAGGTAACAGTCTAATCTGGATAGGGGTTAGGTAACAGTCTAATCTGGATAGGGGTTAGGTAACAGTCTAATCTGGATAGGGGTTAGGTAACAGTCTAATCTGGATAGGGGTTAGGTAACATGCTAATCTGGATAGGGGTTAGGTAACAGGCTAATCTGGATAGGGGTTAGGTAACAGTCTAATCTGGATAGGGGTTAGGTAACAGTCTAATCTGGATAGGGGTTAGGTAACAGTCTAATCTGGATAGGGGTTAGGTAACAGTCTAATCTGGATAGGGGTTAGGTAACAGTCTAATCTGGATAGGGGTTAGGTAACAGTCTAATCTGGATAGGGGTTAGGTAACAGTTTAATCTAGATAGGGGTTAGGTAACATGCTAATCTGGATAGGGGTTAGGTAACAGTCTAATCTGGATAGGGGTTAGGTAACAGTCTAATCTGGATAGGGGTTAGGTAACGGTTTAATCTGGATAGGGGTTAGGTAAAAGTCTAATCTGGATAGGGGTTAGGTAACAGTCTAATCTGGATAGGGGTTAGGTAACAGTCTAATCTGGATAGGGGTTAGGTAACAGTCTAATCTGGATAGGGGTTAGGTAACAGTTTAATCTAGATAGGGGTTAGGTAACAGTCTAATCTGGATAGGGGTTAGGTAACAGTTTAATCTGGATAGGGGTTAGGTAACAGTAGAGGAACAGTCTAATCTGGATAGGGGTTAGGTAACAGTAGAGGAACAGCCTAATCTGGATAGGGGTTAGGTAACAGTAGAGGAACAGCCTAATCTGGATAGGGGTTAGGTAACAGTCTAATCTGGATAGGGGTTAGGTAACAGACTAATCTGGATAGGGGTTAGGTAACAGACTAATCTGGATAGGGGTCAGGTAACAGTCTAATCTGGATAGGGGTTAGGTAACAGTTTAATCTGGATAGGGGTTAGGTAACAGTCTAATCTGGATAGGGGTTAGGTAACAGTCTAATCTGGATAGGGGTTAGGTAACGGTTTAATCTGGATAGGGGTTAGGTAACAGTTTAATCTGGATAGGGGTTAGGTAACAGTCTAATCTGGATAGGGGTTAGGTAACAGTAGAGGAACAGTCTAATCTGGATAGGGGTTAGGTAACAGTCTAATCTGGATAGGGGTTAGGTAACAGTAGAGGAACAGCCTAATCTGGATAGGGGTTAGGTAACAGTAGAGGAACAGCCTAATCTGGATAGGGGTTAGGTAACAGTAGAGGAACAGCCTAATCTGGATAGGGGTTAGGTAACAGTAGAGGAACAGCCTAATCTGGATAGGGGTTAGGTAACAGACTAATCTGGATAGGGGTTAGATAACAGTCTAATCTGGATAGGGGTTAGATAACAGTCTAATCTGGATAGGGGTTAGGTAACAGTCTAATCTGGATAGGGGTTAGGTAACAGTCTAATCTGGATAGGGGTTAGGTAACAGTCTAATCTGGATAGGGGTTAGGTAACAGTCTAATCTGGATAGGGGTTAGGTAACAGTCTAATCTGGATAGGGGTTAGGTAACAGTCTAATCTGGATAGGGGTTAGGTAACAGTCTAATCCGGATAGGGGCTAGGTAACAGTCTAATCTGGATAGGGGTTAGGTAACAGTCTAATCTGGATAGGGGTTAGGGTGCTCTCACCATGTGTTTGGTTAGATAGGGGTTAGGGTGCCCTCACCATGTGTTTGGGTTGATAGGGGTTAGGGTTTAGGGTGCTCTCACCATGTGTTTGGTTAGATAGGGGTTAGGGTGCTCTCACCATGTGTTTGGTTAGATAGGGGTTAGGGTGCTCTCACCATGTGTTTGGTTAGATAGGGGTTAGGGTGCCCTCACCATGTGTTTGGTTAGATAGGGGTTAGGGTGCTCTCACCATGTGTTTGGTTAGATAGGGGTTAGGGTTTAGGGTGCTCTCACCATGTGTTTGGTTAGATAGGGGTTAGGGTGCCCTCACCATGTGTTTGGGTTGATAGGTGTTAGGGTTTAGGGTGTTCTCACCATGTGTTTGTTTAGATAGGGGTTAGGGTGCTCTCACCATGTGTTTGGTTAGATAGGGGTTAGGGTTTAGGGTGCTCTCACCATGTGTTTGGTTAGATAGGGGTTAGGGTGCCCTCACCATGTGTTTGGGTTGATAGGGGTTAGGGTTTAGGGTGCTCTCACCATGTGTTTGTTTAGATAGGGGTTAGGGTGCTCTCACCATGTGTTTGGTTAGATAGGGGTTAGGGTGCTCTCACCATGTGTTTGGTTAGATAGGGGTTAGGGTGCTCTCACCATGTGTTTGGCTGGGGTCCCCTGGGGTCCGGTGTTGCGGACCTGGTGTCCATCAGAAGGGAAGTTGAAGGAGTAGCTGTGGAGGTTCTCCATGGAGGAGTGGCTCCCAAACAGAACCAAGGGCTGCCGTCTCCTGCTGCTGTCTGCGATGTTACTGGAGATCAGGCCATGAGAGAAATAACTCCGGAACGCCTGGGGATTTAACAGACAGATAGTCAATGGTTTGGTTTGCTCACTAACAAACCAACGTAGCAACCTGTACTTGGCCAACTAGAGAACAGGTGTTACATCCCCTGTCTGAGCCACAGACCGTAATAATGTAGTTATAGACAACATGTGTCTATGTTAAGTTACCTCCCCTGTCTGAGCCACAGACTGTAATAATGTAGTTATAGACAACATGTAGCTATGTTAAGTTACATCCCCTGTCTGAGCCACAGACTGTAATAATGTAGTTATAGACAACATGTAGCTATGTTAAGTTACATCCCCTGTCTGAGCCACAGACTGTAATAATGTAGTTATAGACAACATGTAGCTATGTTAAGTTTACCTCCCCTGTCCCATATCTCCATCTCTAGTACCTGGTCACACCTCCATCTCTAGTACCTGGTCATATCTCCATCCCTAGTACCTGGTCATATCTACATCTCTAGTACCGGGTCACACCTCCATCTCTAGTACCGGGTCACATCTCCATCCCTAGTACCTGATCATATCTCCATCCCTAGTACCTGGTCACATCTCCATCCCTAGTACCTGATCATATCTCCATCTCCATCTCTAGTACCTGGTCACATCTCCATCTCTAGTACCTGGTCATATCTCCATCTCTAGTACCTGGTCACATCTCCATCTCTAGTACCTGGTCATATCTCCATCTCCATCTCTAGTACCTGGTCATATCTCCATCCCTAGTACCTGGTCATATCTCCATCTCTAGTACCTGGTCATATCTCCATCTCTAGTACCTGGTCATATCTCCATCTCTAGTACCTGGTCATATCTCCATCTCTAGTACCTGGTCATATCTCCATCTCTAGTACCTGGTCATATCTCCATCCCTAGTACCTGGTCATATCTCCATCTCTAGTACCTGGTCATATCTCCATCTCTAGTACCTGGTCATATCTCCATCTCTAGTACCTGGTCACATCTCCATCTCTAGTACCTGGTCATATCTCCATCTCTAGTACCTGGTCATATCTCCATCTCTAGTACCTGGTCATATCTCCATCTCTAGTACCTGGTCATATCTCCATCCCTAGTACCTGGTCATATCTCCATCTCTAGTACCTGATCATATCTCCATCTCTAGTACCTGGTCATATCTCCATCTCTAGTACCTGGTCACATCTCCATCCCTAGTCACATCTCCATCCCTAGTACCTGATCATATCTCCACCCCTAGTACCTGGTCATATCTCCATCTCTAGTACCTGATCATATCTCCATCTCTAGTACCTGGTCATATCTCCATCCCTAGTACCTGGTCACATCTCCATCCCTAGTCATATCTCCATCCCCAGTGCCTGCATTATTGATTGCCACATGGCCTTAAATTATACCAATTTGTTTTTCCTTGGTCGCCCATGCTATTTCAATATTTCAATAATAAATTAGATTTTTCCATTCTGTTAATTATGGTAGATTAATTGATTGCCAAGTTTTTAATATATACGTTTTTTTCAAGATGAGAAATGAGAATCGTCCAGTCCATTGGGTATCTCCCTATACGAACATATGACATGTCTTGAAATATACAGACAGACGGATTAAAAAGGAAGTTTACATTGTAATACCTCTGGCAGCCAACTTTCTAGCTCCGCCCACATATTCCAGACTATATCGCATTGCCAGAAAGCATTATTGAGTCATTATTATTTTTATACTTAATCCACATGCTGCAAAATGTGTGAATATTGTCTCTTGTATAATAAATTCTACACATGAATTTATACTGGATTAAGCGTACATTTTAATTAACAGTAATCTCATTTATTACATCCAATTTTTCCATTATTAAAGTGGCTGGAGTTGAGTCAGTATGTTGGCAGCAGCCACTCAATGTTAGTGGTGGCTGTTTAACCTCTTCAACCTATGGGGGCGCTATGTCATTATTGGATCAAAAAACGTGCCCGTTTTAAGCGCAATATTTTGTCACGAAAAGATGCTCAACTATGCATATAATTGCCAGCGTTGGAAAGAAAACACTGACGTTTTCAAAACTGCAAAGATATTATCTGTGAGTACCCCAGAACTGAACCTACAGGCGAAACCAAGATGAAACTTCAAACAGGAAATGAACAGGATTTTTGACGCTGTGTTTTACTAACGTCTCCTTATATGGCTGTGAATATGCTGTGAACGAGCTTATGCGCTCTGCCGTTCATCCAAGATGTCTGCAGCATTATGGCGTATTTGTAGGCATATCATTGGAAGATTGGCCATAAGAGACTACATTTGCCAGGGGGCCGTCCGGTGGCCTTTGTCTAAATTGGTGCGCAATTGTCAGTAACACTCATTTTGCCATGGGATACAGACAGAGAAGCACACTTCCAGGAACGATACCACATTGAAGAGATATGCAGAAAAACACCTTGAGGATTTATTCTAAACAACGTTTGCCATGTTTCAGTCGATATTATGGAGTTATTATGGAAAAAGTTTGGTGTTTTTATAACTGAATTTTCAGGGTTTTTTGGTAGCCAAACATGACAAAAACGGACCGATTTCTCCTGCACATTTACATTTACATTTAAGTCATTTAGCAGATGCTCTTATCCAGAGCGACTTACAAATTGGACAAATAATCTTTCAGGAAAACTGAACATTTGCTATCTAACTGAGAGTCTCCTCATTGAAAACATCCGAAGTTCATCTAAGGTAAATGATTTATTGAATGTTTTTGCTGGTTTTTGTGAAAATGTTGCCTGGTGATGCTAACGCTAAATGCTAATGCTAACGCTAAATGCTAGTTTTGCTATGGTAGAGAAGCATATTTTTGAAAATCTGAGATGACAGTGTTGTTAACAAAAGGCTAAGCATGAGAGCTAGCATATTGATTTCATTTCATTTGCGATTTTCATGAATATGTCACGCCTTGGTCATTATATTTTGTGTTTTTGTTATATGTTTGGGTAGGCCAGGGTGTGACATGGGTTTATATGTTGTATTCGTATTGGGGTTTGTTTATTTGGGATTGCGGCTGATTAGGAGTGTGTCTAGTTAGGCTTGGCTGCCTGGGGCGATTCTCAATCAGAGTCAGGTGCTTGTCGTTGTCTCTGATTGAGAACCATATTTAGACAGCCTGACTTTCGCGTTGTATTTTGTGGGTGTTTGTTCCTGTCTTAGTGTTGTAGTCACCAGATAGGCTGTAATAGGTTTTACGTTTCGTTTGTTGTTTTCATATACAGTTATTTCATGTACCGCGATTATTTTCATTAAAGTCATGAGTAACCTACACGCTGCATTTCGGTCTGACTCTCTTCATTCAACAGACGAATGACGTTACAGAAACACCCACCACTCACAGCCCGAGCAGCATGTGAACTGGCAGGATCTAAAGGAGGACGTTATGGACAGCAGAAGCATACTACGTGGGAAGAAATCGACAGGTGGGCGGCCGACCCAGAGCGAGTGCAGGAGCCCGCCTGGGATTCCCTACAGCAATGCGAAGAGGGCTATAGACGTATGGAGTCGAAAAGGAAAGCACGGCTATACAGAGCGAAATCCGAAAGTAAAAGGGGAAAGCGCAGAGAGAGAGTGGCTGAGTCAGGAGTCAGACCTGAGCCTACTCTCCCTGTTAATCGTGAAGAGCAGTTGCAGTGGGAAAGGCTGCACCATTTGGAGATTTGGACATGGGAGGAGGAATTAGACGGAAAAGGACCCTGGGCGCAGCCGGGAGAATATCGCCGTCCCAAGGAGGAAATAGAAGCAGCTAAAGCGGAGAGGCGCAGGTATGAGGAGGCAGCACGGCGACGCGGTTGGAAACCGGAAAGTCACCCCAAAAAATGTATTGGGGGGGGCTAGAAGGGAGAATAGTTATGCCAGGTAGGAGACCTGCGCATACTCCCTGTGCTCACCGTTGGGCTAGAGAGACCGGGCAGGCACCGTGTTATGCTATGGAGCGCACGGTGTTTCCAGTGCGGGTGCAGAGCCAGCTGCGGCATATACCAGCCCTTCCTATTGGCCGGGCTAGAGTGGGCATCGAGCCAGGTAAGCTTGGGCAGGCTTGGTGCTCAAGAGCTCCAGTGCGCCTGCACGGTCCGGTCTATCCAGAGCCACCTCTACACACCAGTCCTCCGGTAGCAGCTCCCCGCACCAGGCTTCCTGTGCGTGTCCTCGCGCCAGTACCACCAGTTCCAGCACCATGCACCAGGCCTCCAGTGCGCCTCGCCTGTTCAGCGCAGCCAGCGCTTTTCTCCTCTCCTGCGCTGCCGGAGTCTCCTGTCTGCCCAGCGCCGCCAGTGCTCCCAGTCGGCCCAGCGCGTCCAGTGCGCCTCGCCTGTTCAGCGCAGCCAGCGCTTTTCTCCTCTCCTGCGCTGCCGGAGTCTCCCGCCTGTTTAGCGCAGCCAGAGCCTTTCTCCTCTCCTGCGCTGCCGGAGTCTCCTGTCTGCCCAGCGCCGCCAGTGCTCCCAGTCTGCCCAGCGCCGCCAGTGCTCCCAGTCTGCCCAGCGCCACCAGTGCTCCCAGTCTGCCCAGCGCCGCCAGTCGGCCCAGCGTCGCCAGTCGGCCCAGCGTCGCCAGTCGGCCAGGATCCGCCAGAAGTGCCAGTCTGCCAAGATCCGCCAGAAGTGCCAGTCTGCCAAGATCTTCTAGATCGGCCAGACAACCTGAATCATCCAGTTCCACCAGCCAGCCAGGATTTACCGGAGCCTACTACCTGCCTGAGCTTCCTCAGCCCCTCAGTCCCGGGCTGCCCCTCAGTCCCGGGCTGCCCCTCAGTCCCGGGCTGCCCCTCAGTCCCGGGCTGCCCCTCAGTCCCGGGCTGCCCCTCAGTCCCGGGCTGCCCCTCAGTCCCGGGCTGCCCCTCAGTCCCGGCTGCCCCTCAGTCCCGAGCTGCCCCTCAGTCCCGAGCTGCCCCTCTGTCCCGAGCTGCCCCTCAGTTATGTGGGGATCAGGGTGAGGACTATTAGGCCATGGTCGGCGGAGAAGGTGGATTATCCAAGGACGCGAAGGGGAGGAACTAGGACATTTATGGAGTGGGGTCCACGTCCCGAGCCAGAACCGCCACCATGGACAGACGCCCACCTGGACCCTCCCTATGCTCTTGAGGTGCGTCCCGGAGTCCGCACCTTAGGGGGGGTTCTGTCACGCCTTGGTCATTATATTTTGTGTTTTTGTTATATGTTTGGGTAGGCCAGGGTGTGACATGGGTTTATATGTTGTATTTTGTGGGTGTTTGTTCCTGTCTTAGTGTTGTAGTCACCAGATAGGCTGTAATAGGTTTTACGTTTCGTTTGTTGTTTTCATATACATTTATTTCATGTACCGCGATTATTTTCATTAAAGTCATGAGTAACCTACACGCTGCATTTCGGTCTGACTCTCTTAATTCAACAGACGAACGACGTTACAGAATAGTTAACATTGCGTTATGGTAATGGACTTGAGGCTGTAGTCATGATCCCAGATCCGGGTTGGCTCGACGCAAGAAGTTAACAGTCTGATGGCCTTGAGATAGAAGCTGTTTTTCAGTCTCTCGGCACCTGTACTGACCTCGTCTTCTGGACGATAACAGGGTGAACAAGCAGTGGCTCGGGTGGTTGTTGTCCTTGATGATCTTTATGGCCTTCCTGTGACATCGGGTGGTGTAGGTGTCCTGGAGGGCCGGTGATGCGTTGTGCAGACCTCACTACCCTCTGGAGAGCCTTACGGTTGTGGGCGGAGAAGTTGCCGTACCAGGCGGTGATACAGCCCGCCAGGATGCTCTCGATTGTGCATCTGTAGAAGTTTGTGAGTGCTTTTGGTGACAAGCCAAATTTCTTCAGCCTCCTGCTTCACCACGCTGTCTGTGTGGGTAGACCATTTCAGTTTGTCCATGTACGCGAAGGAACTTAAAACTTTCCACCTTCTCCACTACTGTCCCATAGAGGGCTGATCCCTGTGCTGTTTCCTGAAGTCCACGATCATCTCCTTTGTTTTGTTGACGTTGAGTGTGAGGTTATTTTCCTGACACTACACTCCGAGGACCCTCACCTCCTCCCTGTAGGCCGTCTCATCGTTGTTGGTAATCAAGCCTACCACTGTAGTGTCGTCTGCAAACTTGATGATTGAGTTGGAGGCGTGCATGGCCATGCAGTCATGGGTGAACAGGGAGTACAGGAGAGGGCTGAGAACGCACCTGTGGGATCAGCGGGGTTGAGCGGGGTCGAGATGCTGTTCCCTACCTTCACCACCCGGGGGCGGCCCATCAGAAGGTCCAGGACCCAGTTGCACAGGGCGGGGTTGAGGCCCAGGGTGTCAAGCTTAATGATGAGTTTGGATGGTACTATGGTGTTGAATGCTGAGGTGTAGTCAATGAAAGGATAGGGCAGTGTGCAGTGTGATGGCGATTGCATTGTCTTTGGACCTATTGTGGCGGTAAGCAAATTGGAATGGGTCTAGGGTATCAGGTAGGGTGGAGGCGATGTGATCCTTGACTAGTCTCTCAAAGCACTTCATGATGACAGAAGTGAGTGCTACGGGGTGACAGTCATTTAGTTTAGTTTCTTGGGAACTGGAACAATGGTGGCCATCTTGAAGCATGTGATGACAGCAGACTGGGATAAGGACTGACTGAATATGTCCATAAACACACCAGCCAGCTGGTCTACTCATGCTCTGAGGACACGGCTAGGGATGCCGTCTGGGCTAAGGGTTAACATGTTTAAATGTTTTACTCACGTCGGCTACGGAGAAGGAGACCCCACAGTTTTTGGTAGCGGGCTGTGTCGGTGGCACTGTATTGTCCTCAAAGCACACAAAGAAGTTGTTTAATTTGTCTGGGAGCAACACATCGATGCCTCCGATGGGGCTTGTTTTCTTTTTGTAATTGGCGATTGTCTGTAGACCACATACGTCTCGTGTTTGAACCGTTGAATTGTAACTCTACTTTGTCTCTATACTGGGGCATAGTGGTCTAAGACACTGCATCTCAGTGCAAGAGGCGTCACTGCAGGACCTGCATCAATCCAGCCGTGATTGGGAGTCCCATAGGGTGGTGCACAATTGGCCCAACGTCGTCCGGGTTTGACTAGGGTAGGCCGTCTTTGTAAATAAGAATTTGTTCTTATCTTCTTTGGGACAGGGGGCAGTATTTTCACGTTCGGATGAAATGCATGCCCAAATTCAACTGCCTGCTACTCATCCCCAGAAGATAAGATATGCATAGTATTATTAGATTTGGATAGAAAACACTGTGGCATTTCTAAAACGGTTTGAATCATGTCTGTGAGTATAACAGAACTTATTTGGCAGGCGAAACCCCAAGGACAAACCATTCAGATTTTATTTTTGGAGGTCACTCTCTATTCAATGTGTTTTCATTGGGAATCCAGATTTCTCAGGGACCTTCTTGCAGTTCCTACCACTTCCACTGGATGTCAACAGTCTTTAGAAATTGGTTGAGGTGTTTCCTTTGTGTAATGAAGAAGTAGCACTGTTCAGAACGAGGGTCACTTGTAGTGTACTGTTAGATAGAGGCGCGTCACCAGAAAGCTAGCGTCAGTTTGTTTTCCTCCTGTATTGAACACAGATCATCCAGTCTTCAATTTTATTGATTATTTACGTTAAAAAATACCTAAAGTTTTATTACAAAAGTAGTTTGAAATGTTTTGACAAAGTTTACAGGTAACTTTTGAGATATTTTGTAGTCACGTTGTGCAAGTTGGAACCGGTGTTTTTCTGGATCAAACGCGCCAAATAAATGGACATTTTGGATATATATATCAACGGAATTAATCGAACAAAAGGACCATTTGTGATGTTTGTGACATATTGGAGTGCCAACAGAAGAAGCACGTCAAAAGGCATGAATTATATATTTTTTTCTGAGTTTTGTGTCGCGCCTGCAGGGTTGAAATATGCTTCTCTCTCTTTGTTTACTGGAGTGCTATCCTCAGGTAATAGCGTCGCCGAAAAGCCTTTTTGACATGTTGGCTGGATTCACAACAAGTGTAGCTTTAATTTGCTATCTAGCATGTGTGATTTCATGAATCAAGTTCGATTTTTATAGTAATTTATTTGAATTTGGCGCTCTGCATTTTTACCGGCTTTTCGCTAGCGTCCCACATATCCCAGAGAGGTTTTAACTGACTTGCCTAGTTAAATAAAGGTTAAATAAAAAAATATATATACACACTGACACTTTGCTTGTTTAATTGCCTTGTGGAGGGAATAACTACACTGTTTGTATTCGATCATGTTTCCAGACACCTTGATTAAATTTGGTGGTTCTCGCGCTTTCAGTTTTGCAAGAATGCTGCCATCAATCCAAGGTTTCTGGTTAGGGAAGGTGTTAACCTCTTGCTCCTACCTGACACGCATGCGTCCCCATCTAGACATCTGGGAATGCAAATGCGCTACGCTAAATGCTAATAGTACTAGTTAAAACTCAAACGTTCATTAAAATACACATGCAGGGTATTGAATTAAAGCTACACTCGTTGTGAATCCAGGCAACAAGTCAGATTTTTAAAATGCTTTTCGGCGAAAGCATGAGAAGCTATTATCTGATAGCATGTAACACCCCAAAAGACCCACAGGGGACGTAAACAACATAATTAGCATAGTCGGCGCTACACAAACCGCACAAATAAAATATGAAACATTCATTACCTTTGACCATCTTCTTTGTTGGCACTCCTAGATGTCCCATAATCACTATTGGGTCTTTTTTCGATTAAATCGGTCCATATATAGCCTAGATATCGATCTATGAGGACTGTGTGATCAACGAAAAAAAATAGCGTTTTATAATGTAACGTCATTTTTTTTTATTAAAAAAGTTGACGATAAACTTTCACAAAACACTTCGAAATACTTTTGTAATGCAACTTTAGGTATTAGTAAACGTTAATAAGCGATCAAATTGATCACGAGGCGATGTATATTCTATAGGGGTACGTCTGGAAATAATGTCCGGGTAAATCTCAACCAAAATATCCGGTCGGAGACCTGAAGAAATGGGCTGTCTCTTCTTCGTTTGACCAAGAAACAAAGCCTAGGCAAATGACAAGACTGTTGACATCGTGTGGAGGCTGTAGGTATTGCAACCTCGGCCGCATTTAATGTGGTTCGCCTTTATCAATCGGTTGAAGTGGCGCATGGATATATGTTTCCATTTTCAGTGATCAGATTTTCCTGCACTTTTCGATGAAACGCACGTTCTGTTATAGTCACAGCCGTGATTTAACCAGTTTTATAAACGTCTGAGTGTTTTCTATCCACACATACTAATCATATGCATATACTATATTCCTGGCACGATTAGCAGGGCGCTGAAATGTTGCGCGAAGCTGTCCAGTCCTGGTGCTTTTCTCTGTGTGAGTGTTTTCACACTATCTAATATTTATTCTTGGGTGATCTCTGTTTTTAATGACAATTTTTTTTGTCTGCTGATAGCGTTCTCATTTCTCTTTCATCAAAATGGAGGTAACACATGATCTCTCTGAAGTAGTCTGGTGAAATGGTTTCTCCAAAGAAAGGTATCCCATACAGTACATGTCTGAGCAGAAGCTCTCCATATACACGCTCTCGCCACCGAAATACTTCACGGAAACAGCAGAGGGAACTCCCCCCTATCCACATCGATGGAACAGTAGTGGAGAGGGTAGCTAGTTTTAAGTTCCTCGGCATACACATCACAGACAAACTGAATTGGTCCACTCACACTGACAGTGTCGTGAAGAAGGCGCAGCAGCGCCTATTCAACCTCAGGAGGCTGAAGAAATTCGGCTTGTCACCAAAAGCACTCACAAACTTCTACAGATGCACAATCGAGAGCATCCTGGCGGGCTGTATCACCGCCTGGTACGGCAACTGCTCCGCCCTCAACCGTAAGGCTCTCCAGAGGGTAGTGAGGACTGCACAACGCATCACTGGGGGCAAACTACCTGCCCTCCAGGACACCTACACCACCCGTTGTTACAGGAAGGCCATAAAGATCATCAAGGACATCAACCACCCGAACCACTGCCTGTTCACCCCGCTATCATCCAGAAGGCGAGGTCAGTACAGGTGCGTCAAAGCTGGGACCGAGAGACTGAAAAACAGCTTCTATCTCAAGGCCATCAGACTGTTAAACAGCCACCACTAACATTGAGTGGCTGCTGCCAACACACTGTCATTGACACTGACCCAACTCCAGCCATTTTAATAATGGGAATTGATGGGAAATGATGTAAATATATCACTAGCCACTTTAAACAATGCTACCTTATATAATGTTACTTACCCTACATTATTCATCTCATATGCATATGTATATACTGTACTCTACATCATCGACTGCATCCTTATGTAATACATGTATCACTAGCCACTTTAACTATGCCACTTTGTTTACTTTGTCTACACACTCATCTCATATGTATATACTGTACTCGATACCATCTACTGTATGCTGCTCTGTACCATCACTCATTCATATATCCTTATGTACATATTCCTTATCCCCTTACACTGTGTATAAGACAGTAGTTTTGGAATTGTTAGTTAGATTACTTGTTGGTTATCACTGCATTGTCGGAACTAGAAGCACAAGCATTTCGCTACACTCGCATTAACATCTGCTAACCATGTGTATGTGACAAATAAAATTTGATTTGATTTGATTTGGACATACAGGATTGAAATGAACGCTTCCAGCTCATCAACAGACAGATCCCAGGCATTGTCTTCTTGCTCCCTGTGCACCTCAGCCACAGTATGTGCTGTAGCATGTTCACGTCACATAAACAATGAAAGCAGGCGAGTGTGTTGCGGATGTACTTTTGTGCTTGAGATGTAGAGCCTGCTCTCAGTGATGACATTTTGTGTTGATAATCGGCCCATAGCATTGTCACCGGCTGGTTCTATCCAAATGGTGAGTCCCTTCCTTTCTCCTGTCTCACCATTTCATTTAATTGTGGCCGTTCTGGCTTTTTTGCGCTTAGGCCTTGGATGTGCAGGTTCAGGCTGATGCTCAGAATCAGAAGAATAATCAGATGTCATGATTCATTTCTTCCCCACCATTTTCAATATGATCTTGTAACAGCGCTAACGCAGCATGGGCATCAATTCGTCTTGGTCTTCTTGCCATTGTAAATTATGCAAGCTCTCATTGTGAAGCCTACTCCCAGTTGGCCAAAGTAGACTGACTAGACTGCTGTGATTCGGTGAACTGATATAGGGTACATACCATTTTAAGATGAGGTATATAATTAGAATGGATGATGACATAATGCTGCATCGTTCGCTTCGTCTCGCTCATCCATTCTCCCCCTTCCTCCCCATTATACTTTACATTATTTATGTAATCTGTTGTTATATATGTGATATTAGTTTCGTTCTGTTCCGAGACAATTATCCCGGTGATTATCAAGTGGGCACGGCACCTTCCACTGTTGGGAGAAGGAGCGAAGCAGGCCCTACTGTCGGGAGCAGAGGGGCAATGGGGAAAACCCCTCAAAAATATATTTATGGCATACACTCCTAAAACTGGTTATAACTCCAGTTGTGTTTGTGATTCTAACACTGACAGTGTGTTATATTCACTACTGATCAAACGTTTTAGAACACCGACTAATTCCAGGGTATTTCTTTATTTTTACCATTTTCTACATTGTAGAATAAAAGTGAAGACAATTAAAAATATGAAATAACACATGGAATCATGTAGGATCCAAAAACGTGTTAAACAAACCAAAATATATTTTATATTTGAGATTCTTCAAAATTGCCACCCTTTGCCTTGATGACAGCCTGGCATACTCTTGGCATTCTCTCAACCAGCTTCACCTGGAATGCTTTTCCAACAGTCTTGAAGGAGTTCCCTCATATGCTGAGCACTTGTTGGCTCAATTTGGTTGAGTTCCCACCTCAACCTGTTAGAGACACCAGTTCCCATTTGGACACGCGCCCCCACCCCCCCAGCTGGAATGTGGCGCAGGGAACGCAAGAAATATTCCTAAAAATATTTAACCTCCACACATTAACAAGTATAGCTCAAATGAAAGATAAACAAGTTGTTTATCTAGCCAGCAAGTCAGATTTCTAAAATGTTTTACAGCGAAAACATAGCACATATTTATGTCAAACCACCACCGCAGACATAGCTCATTAGCATAGCCAAGTAGGAAAAAATATGCAATCAACAAACGCAGGATTAAAAGAAAAATCATTTCACTAACCTTTTGAAATCTTCATCAGATGACAGTAATATAACATGTTACACAGTACATTCATTTTTTTTTCAATAATATGCTATATATATCCATAAATCTCTGTTTACAATGATGCATCGTTCAAAAAATGCTACCCAAATGTCCTGAGAAATGATAGCCCCGGCAGATAACGTCAGCTAACAAGGAATACACATCATGAACTTTGACTAAATATGCATGTTTTACATATGTATAGCAAGATACACTTCTTCTAAATGCAATTGCATTGTTACATGTAATTTTAACGTTACATTTTGCATTCACTAGACTATAATATGGAGTCGGCGCTCCCACAGTAGCATCATGACTCCTTTATCTTGGAGTCGACAGAAACCCAAAATTAATACATTAAATATTCCCTTACCTTTGCTGTTCTTCCATCAAACGACCTGGAAGGGATTATACTTACCAAACCAGCATTTAGTTTTCAAGTCTACATCTTTCGGTTCTCAAAATACCCACATTTCGGTCGAAATTTACGCAAAATTGATGTAGTTGCGCACCAAAACGTTGAAATTATATATTATATGTCTAGTTAACTTGTCAAACTAACTTCATAATCAAGCTTTAACATGTTATAAAGGTGTACAGCAATTTTGAGAACAAACAGAAACACAGGCACCGTTCAATCGATCTTGGAAGAAAGAGAGCACTTTACCAATGAGCACAGAAAAGTGACAGCTGTTTTTGATTGACTGGGAGCATACCGCGTGCTCAAACTCTCGCGAGCGGGCGATTCTCACAATGACAAGCCCCATTGAAAGCTGAGATCACGCTGAACACGTGGAGACTGTTCTGGGAGCGGTAACTGTTTGTGGAGGGTGTCTGTGATGACGTCAAGGTGGCATAAGTTTTCTGATGAGAAGAGATAGTTTGGGAGAATGCATATTTTGAGAGTTATGCTTTACACAGAGACACAATTTAAACGGTTTTAAAAGCTTTAGAGTGTTTTCTATTCAATAATATTTTTTATTTGCATATATTAGCAACTTTTGACAAAAAATAATTATGTTTACCATGGGCACGCAATTACTCCAGCGGGGGCAGTAGACAGCCCTATCCCTAAGAGGTTAAGGAATACCTAGGATAGGATAAGTAATCCTTCTCACCCCCCCCCCTTTAAGACACCGATGCACTATTGTAAAGTGACTGTTCTACTGGATGTCATAAAGTGAATGCACCAATTTGTAAGTCGCTCTGGATAAGAGCGTCTGCTAAATGACTTAAATGTAATGTAAATGTAATGAGTTCGGGGGATTATGGAGGCCAGGTCTACTGATGCAGCACTCCATCACTCTCCTTCGTGGTAAAATAACCCTTACACAGCCTGGAGGTGTGTTGCATAGACTGAAAAACAGCTTCTATCTCAAAGCCATCAGAGTGCTAAACAGCCATCACTAACTCAGAGAGGCTGCTGCCTGCACTTAGACCCAATCACAGGCCACTTCAATAAATGGATCACTAGTCACAGGAAAACAATGCCACTTTAATAATGTTTACATATCTTACATTACTCATATCACATGTATATACTGGATTTTATACCATCGACTGCACCTTGCCCATGCTGCTCGGACATCGCTCATTCATATACTTACATGTACATATTCTCATTAACCCCTATAGATGTGTGTATTAGGTAGTTCTTGTGAAATTGTTAAATTACTTGTTAGATATGACTGCACTGTCGGAACTAGAACCACAAGCATCCGCTACAATCACATTAACATCTGCTAACCAGGTGTATGTGACCAATAACATCTGCTAACCAGGTGTATGTGACCAATAACATCTGCTGACCATGTGTATGTTACCAATAACATCTGCTGACCATGTGTACGTGACCAATAACATCTGCTAACCATGTGACCAATAACATCTGCTAACCATGTGACCATTAACATCTGCTAACCATGTGTGTGACCAATAACATCTGCTGACCATGTGTGTGACCAATAACATCTGCTGACCATGTGTGTGTGACCAATAACATCTACTAACCATGTGACCAATAACATCTGCTGACCATGTGACCAATAACATCTACTAACCATGTGACCAATAACATCTGCTGACCATGTGTGTGTGACCAATAACATCTGCTAACCATGTGACCATTAACATCTGCTAACCATGTGTGTGTGACCAATAACACCTGCTAACCATGTGTGTGTGACTAATAACACCTGCTGACCATGTGTGTGTGACCAATAACACCTGCTGACCATGTGTGTGTGACCAATAACACCTGTTAACCATGTGACCAATAACATCTGCTAACCATGTGACCAATAACATCTGCTAACCATGTGACCAATAACATCTGCTAACCATGTGACCAATACCATCTGCTAACCATGTGACCAATAACATCTGCTAACCATGTGACCAATAACATCTGCTGACCATGTGACCAATAACATTTGATTTGACTGCTTGAGCGGTTCTAGTGTTAAGTTACCTCCCCTGCCTGAGCCTCAGACAGTTCCAGGATAGAGAGATGGCTCTCGATGTCAAAGCTGGAGAAGAAACTGCTCCACTGCTTCTCAAACAACACCAGGTCCTGGAAGAGACACCATACCAGAGTCAGTGTGGCCGTCACAACACGCTGGTCCAACGGTCCTGTTCCAACATCTACTCACAAGTGTGTGGTGCGTTCAAGCTCAGAATGGTTACCTCAGTCAGCAGGTTGTCTAGGGACACAGGGTCCAATCTGGTGTAGGTCTGCCACAGCTTCTCACTGATGTCCATCAACTGGAACACACAGCAACAGTACACACATCCAGTCAATCATTTCCGAGAAGTAACCCAAACTCCTTTGGCCAAATGCAACGCCACGCCCACAGTTTCTTCTCTGCAATGAGTCTGGATCCGAGTACCTCTCCGACGATTATTATAATGGAAACACATTCTAAGCGTTCGGATTGGTCCCAGGCAGATAGGTTGGGCCAGAGCCAGAACACAAGTAGGTAAAGCAGTGTTTAGAAAATGTGTCATTGGCTTTGATACTCTGATTGGTTAGAGATGATCCAATTGCTGATGACTTTGTTTTGTACAACGACCCTCGTGACCAGAAATGTCTAAGACTGAAGTATGTAGCAAATTTAGTTTGGGTCGTCAGGCAACTATTCTGTACCACTCAAATTAAATGGAGATGTAATTATTTTACTAACTATTCTGCCATGGACCTAAGGTTAGACAATTTCCCCCTACAATTTGTATTAGTAATATGGAGTGAGGTACCTTGTATTTCATGGTGAAGAAGCTTCCTCCACCGATCCCCTCCAGAGCGAAGGCCTGAATGATGGGCCACTTCTCTATCATAAACATGTCAAACGTCTGGATGTGGCCTGAAACAGCACAGTTTCTCATTTACATATAAACATTACACATTCCAAATCGTCACACTATAAAACAAGTTGCTGGTTACATTACAATTATGTTACAATTGTTTAATTAGTTGTTTGCTTCATTCCATAAGTGGAACAATAGAAGTCACGTCGGAGGCTGTTAAGCAATTACTGGTTACCAAGGAAGTAGTTAGAGGAGTAATTACTGGTTACCAATGAAGTAGCTATAGAGGAGTAATTACTGGTTACCAAGGAAGTAGCTATAGAGGAGTAATTACTGGTTACCAATGAAGTAGTTATAGAGGAGTAATTACTGGTTACCAATGGAAGTAGCTATAGAGGAGTAATTACTGGTTACCAAGGAAGTAGTTATGGAGGAGTAATTACTGGTTACCAAGGAAGTAGTTATGGAGGAGTTAATTACTGGTTACCAAGGAAGTAGTTATAGTGTAGTAATTACTGGTTACCAAGGAAGTAGTTATAGTGTAGTAATTACTGGTTACCAAGGAAGTAGCTATAGAGGAGTAATTACTGGTTACCAAGGTAGTAATTACTGGTTACCAAGGAAGTAGTTATGGATGAGTAATTACTGGTTACCAAGGAAGTAGCTATAGAGGAGTAATTACTGGTTACCAAGGAAGTAGTTAGAGGAGTAATTACTGGTTACCAAGGAAGTAGTTATAGAGGAGTAATTACTGGTTACCAAGGAAGTAGCTATAGAGGAGTAATTACTGGTTACCAAGGAAGTAGTTAGAGGAGTAATTACTGGTTACCAATGAAGTAGCTATAGGAGTAATTACTGGTTACCAAGGAAGTAGTTATAGAGGAGTAATTACTGGTTACCAAGGAAGTAGTTATGGAGGAGTAATTACTGGTTACCAAGGAAGTAGTTATGGAGGAGTAATTACTGGTTACCAAGGAAGTAGTTATAGTGTAGTAATTACTGGTTACCAAGGAAGTAGTTATAATTACTGTTACCAAGTAGTAATTACTGGTTACCAATGAAGAATAGTAGCTAGTTATAGAGGAGTAATTACTGGTTACCAAGGTAGTTAAGAGGAGTTACTGGTTACCAAGGAAGTAGTTATAGAGGAATAATTACTGGTTACCAAGGAAGTAGTTATAGGAGTAATTACTGGTTACCAAGGAATACCTTTTTCTCATGTATTAAGTGTGTTTGTTATCCTGTGTTATCATTTACTTAGCTAGTAAATAAATAATTAAACCAATTTGAGTATCAAATCAAATTGTATTTGTCACATGCATAGACCTTACAGAGAAATGCTTACTTACAAGCCCTTAACACTATATTTTAAACTGCATTGTTGGTTAAGCATAAAACAGAAAAAATAACAAATAATTAAAGAGCAGTAGCAAAATAACAGTAGTGAGGCTTTATACAGGGGCTACCAGTACAGAGTCAATGTGCGGGGGCACCGGTTAGTCAAGATAATTGAGGTAATATATACATGTAGGTACAGTTAAAGTGACTATGCATAGATAATAAACAGAGAGTAGCAGCAGTGTGAGAGGGGGTCCAGGGGAAGACAATGCAAATAGTCTGGGCAGCCATTTGATTAGCTGTTCAGAAGCCTTATGGCTTGGGGGTAAAAGCTGTTAAGAAGCCTTTTGGACCTAGAATTGGCGTTCCGGTACCGCCTGCCGTGCGGTGGCAGAGAGAACAAGTCGATGACTAAGGTGGCTGGAGTCTGACAATTTTCAGGGCGTTCCTCTGACACCGCCTGGTGTAGAGGTCCTGGACGGAAGGAAGTTTGGCCCCAGTGATGTACTGGGCCGTAAGCACTACCATCTGTAGTGTCTTGCGGTCGGAGGCCGAGCAGCTGCCATACCAGGCAGTGATGCAACCCGTCAGGTCAGGATGCTGTTGATGGTGCAGCTGTATAACCTTTTGAGGATCTGAGGACCCATGCCAAATCATTTCAATCTCCTAAGGGGTTATAGGCTTTGTCGTACCCTTTTCACAACTGTCTTGGTGTGCTTGGACCATGATAATTTGTTGGTGATGTGGACACCAAGGAACTTGAAGCTCTCAACCTGCTCCACTACAGCCCCGTCGATGAGAATATGGGTGTGCTCTGTCCACCTTTTCCTGTAGTCCACAATAATTTGTCTTGATCACGTTGAGAGAGAGATTGTTATCCTGGCACCACACGGCCAGGTTTCTGACCTCCACCCTACAGGCTGTCTCATCGTTGTCGGTGATCAGGCCTACCACTGTTGCGTTCTTGGTAAACTTAATGACGATGTTCGAGTCGTGCCTGGCCATGCAGTCATGGGTGAACAGGAAGTACAGGAGGAGACTGAGCACGCACCCCTGAGGGGCCCCTGTGTTGAGGATCAGAGTGGCAGATGTGTTGTTACCTACACTTACCACCTTGGGGTGGCCCATCAGGATGTCCAGGATCCAGTTGCAGAGGGATGTGTTTAGTCCCAGGGTCCTTAGCTTAGTGATGAGCTTTGTGGGCACTGTGGTGTTGAACGCTGAGCTGTAGTAAATGAATAGCATTCTCATGTAGGTGTTCCTTTTGTCCAGGTGGGAAAGGGCAGTGTGGAGTGCAATAGAGATAGCATCATCTGTGGATCTGTTGGGGCAGTATGCAAATTGGAGTGGGTCTAGGGTTTCTGGGATAATGGTTTTGATGTGAGCCATGACCAGCCTTTCAAAGCACTTCATGGCTACAGACGTGAGTGCCACTTCATGGCTACAGACGTGAGTGCCACTTCATGGCTACAGACGTGAGTGCCACTTCATGGCTACAGACGTGAGTGCCACGGGGCGGTAATCATTTAGGCAGGTTACCTTAGTGTTCTTGTACACAGGGACTATGGTGGTCCGCATGAAACATATTGGTATTACAGACTCAGTTAGGGATAGGTTGAAAATGTCAGTAAAGACACTGACAGTTTGTCAGCGCATGCCCGGAGCACACATCCTGGTAATCCGTCTGGCCCTGCGGCCTTGTGAATGTTGACCTGTTTAAAGGTCTTACTCACATTGAATATGAAGAGCGTCATCACACAGTCATCCGGAAAAGCTGATGCTCTCATGCATGCTTCAGCGTTGCTTGCCTCAAAGCGAGATTAGAAGTAATTTAGCTCGTCTGGTTGGCTCGTGTCACTGGGCAGCTCGCAACTGTGCTACCCTTTGTAGTCTGTAATAGTTTGCAAGCCGTGCCACATCTGACGAGCGTTGGAGCCGGTGTAGTACGACTCAATCTTAAGTCTTGTATTTACGATTTGCCTGTTTGATGGTTCGCCGGACGGCATAGCAGGATTCCTTATAAGCGTACGGGTTAGAGTCCCGATCCTTGAAAGCGGCAGCTCTACCCTTTAGCTCAGTGCGAATGTTGCTTGTAATCCATGGCTTCTGGTTGGGGTATGTACGTACAGTCACTGTGGGAACGATGTCCTCGATGCACTTATTGATGAAGCCAGTGACCAATGTGGTGTACTCCTCAATGCCATCGGAAAAATCCAGGAACATATTCCAGTCTGTGCTAGAAAAACAGTCCTGTAGCTTAGCATATGCGTCATCTGACCACTTCTTTTTTGAATGAGTCACTGGTGCTTCCTGCTTTAGTTTTTGCTTGTACGCAGGAATAGAATTATGGTCAGATTTGCCAAATGGAGGGCGAGGGAGAGCTTTGTATACGTCTCTGTGTGTGGAGTAAAGGTCCTCTAGAGTTTTTTTCCCCGCCTTTTTGCACATTTAACATGCTGGTAGATATTAGGTATAACGAATTTAATTTTCCCTGCATTAAAGTCCCCGGCCACTAGGAGCGCCGCCTCTGGATAAGCGTTTTCCTGTTTCCTTATGGCCTTATACAGCTCATTGAGTGAAGTCTTAGTGCCACCATCGGTTTGTGGTGGTAAAAGATAACTACGAAAAATACAGATGAATACTCTCTAAGTAGATAATTTGGCCTACTGCTTATCATGAGATACTCTACCTTAGTCGAGCAAAACCTTGAGACTTCCTTAATATTAGCTGTTGTTTACAGCTGGGGCACCCCTTGTCTTACCAGAGGCAGCTCTTCTATATTACCGATGCAGCGTAAACCCCGTGTGACGTAGAAGTCCGTCACTGGCCGCGGACAGCATGTGGTCCTTTAACACATTCATCACTCCTCCTTGCTCCGTTATAAGGTAACAATGTGGGTCGACACACAAGTTAACCTCTCTGTCTTAGTACATACATTTCACACTTATGTCAGTGTTCATATTTAATATAAGCAATATGTATTATACTTATTGATGTTATGGATGAGCGCGTTTGTTTGTTCTGTTACTCTCTCAATCTCTGTAGCTTCCGGGTATGCTGGATAAGGACCCGAGCTTAGGGAATTGGGCGGACTTTGTCGTGCCTGTCCCGAATAGCCCATTAATGTAAATGGCAATATTTCCAAAATTACATTGGGATATTGTTTCATAAAAAACGTGTTGCAATGTATATACTTTAGTACGTTTAGTGAATGGAAAATGTAGGTTTGAATAGGTCATTGCATAATGAATTAGTGTTAATTGTTCTAATGGGAGGGGCTTCCCCAACAAAAGGAGCCTCTCTTTCAGTTCATGGAGAGGCATTTTAGATTGAGCTGTGAATGGGGCAGCATTGTGTTTAGCTGTCCCATAAGGTATATGTTAGATAGCAGTACTGTGGATGGGGAAGCATTGTGTTTAGCTGTCCCATAAGGTATATGTTAGATAGCAGTACTGTGGATGGGGAAGCATTGTGTTTAGCTGTCCCATAAGGTATATATTAGATAGCAGTACTGTGGATGGGGAAGCATTGTGTTCAGCTGTCCCATAAGGTATATGTTAGATAGCAGTACTGTGGATGGGGAAGCATTGTGTTTAGCTGTCCCATAAGGTATATGTTAGATAGCAGTACTGTGGATGGGGAAGCATTGTGTTTAGCTGTCCCATAAGGTATATGTTAGATAGCAGTACTGTGGATGGGGAAGCATTGTGTTTAGCTGTCCCATAAGGTATATGTTAGATAGCAGTACTGTGGATGGGGAAGCATTGTGTTTAGCTGTCCCATAAGGTATATGTTAGATAGCAGTACTGTGGATGGGGAAGCATTGTGTTTAGCTGTCCCATAAGGTATATGTTAGATGGGGCAGTACTGTGGATGGGGAAGCATTGTGTTTAGCTGTCCCATTAGGTATATGTTAGATGGCAGTACTGTGGATGGGGAAGCATTGTGTTTAGCTGTCCCATAAGGTATATGTTAGATAGCAGTACTGTGGATGGGGAAGCATTGTGTTCAGCTGTCCCATAAGGTATATGTTAGATGGGGCAGTACTGTGGATGGGGAAGCATTGTGTTTAGCTGTCCCATAAGGTATATGTTAGATAGTGATTCCTGAACAAAAACAACAGTACTGCTATGTAAATAAACACCCAGAGGCACAGAACAACTTTTGCAGCTCCGCCATCTTGTTATTTTGATAGAGGTTAGGTTTTCCAGTTTAGCCTTCTGGCCTACTCTACGTGATATAGGTTAGGTTTTCCAGTATAGCCTTCTGGCCTACTCTACGTGATAGAGGTTAGGTTTTCCAGTATAGCCTTCTGGCCTACTCTACGTGACACCCCGCCAGCTGTATGTTATCCATATCGTCATTCTGCCACGACTCGGTGAAACATTATAGTCTTTAATGTCCCATTGGTTGGATATTCATGAACGTAGCTTGTCTATTTTGCTATCCAATGATTGTACGTTGGCTAATAGGACTGATGGTAGAGGCAGATTACCCAGTCGTCGTCGGATCCTTACAAGGCACCCCGACCTATGTCCTCGATATCTCCGTCTCTTTCTCATGCGAATGACGGATATTTGAGCCTTGTCGGGTGTCTGAAGTAAATCCTTCGGCTCCGACTCGTTAAAGAAAAAAATATTCTTCCAGTTCTTCTTCCAGACGGTGGCGGAAACATTATGTACAAAATAAGTTACAAATAACACTAAAAAACACACACAATAGCACAATTGGTTAGGAGCCCATAAAACAGCAGCCATCTCCTCCGGCACCATTCTGCAACTTAGGTCTTTACTGAATCCGTACTGAATCATAAGTAAGGCTGGGTTTTTTGCAGATGCAGGAGGGTACGACTGTTCAGAATGATGATATGATATGAGGTTATGAATAATACGTTGACCGTTTTATGGATGTAATAGGTAAAGACCTTCAGAATTTAATTCGGGAGATGGTAAAAACCGCTCTCGTGGTGCCCCAAATCCTAATGAGTTAATTGTTACATGATTAATTTAAATCAGGTAACAAATATAGTTGATTAAATAAATAACAGTCATCAGATTAATGAAAGTAAAGTCACAACACGTAACAAAGTGTGGGAAAAGTCAAGGGGTCTGAATACTTGCCAAAGGCACTGTACATGTAACATGTACTATGTAATCTCTGCATCTATACTGTACCCTGGGTGCTGTAAGGAACTCCAATACGGCTGCAGTCTTGAACCATGCTCACAAAGCTGGAGATCTTAAACTCCTCCGCTGCTTCCTCGTCTTCATACTGCAGGGGGAGATGAGGGGGGAAACAAAGAAGGAGGGGGAGGGCGGAGAACAGGAGTGAATATAATCAACATCAACATTCAATTTAGACATACCTGTGTATCTGCTTGGTTAAGGAAACAAATATAAATGCATTTCTATTAATGAAGTAATCTAATCAAAATGTAAAAATATTGTTATTTACTTCTTGATCAATTGAACATTTGGATGAGAACTTACAAGTGTGATGGTAGTAAGCTAACCTCTGGCTGGGTAAGACAGTCTATGTGGTTACAGTAATAGCTAACCTCTGCCTGGGTAAGACAGTCTATGTGGTTACAGTAATAGCTAACCTCTGGCTGGGTAAGACAGTCTATGTGGTTATAGTAATAGCTAACCTCTGGCTGGGTAAGACAGTCTATGTGGTTATAGTAATAGCTAACCTCTGCCTGGGTAAGACAGTCTATGTGGTTACAGTAATAGCTAACCTCTGCCTGGGTAAGACAGTCTATGTGGTTATAGTAATAGCTAACCTCTGTTTGGGTAAGACAGTCTATGGAGGTTATCCAGTAATAGCTAACCTCTGTTTGGGTAAGACAGTCTATGTGGTTACAGTAATAGCTAACCTCTGGCTGGGTAAGACAGTCTATGTGGTTACAGTAATAGCTAACCTCTGTTTGGGTAAGACAGTCTATGTGGTTATAAAAGCACCCTATTCCCTATATAGTGAAATACTATGTGGTTACAGTATATAGAGAATAACCTCTGCCTGGATGTAAGACTGTGGTTAAAATATTAACCTCTGCCTGGGTAAGACAGTCTATGTGGTTACAGAATAGCTAACATGTGTGAAGTAAGAATATACTGTGGTTACTAACCCCATAACCTGCTGGACTATAGTAGATCTATGTGGTTACAGTAATAGCTAACCTCTGCCTGGGTATAGACCTAACCTATGTGGTTATAGTAATAGCTAACCCTGCTACTGACTATATACTGATCCTAACCCCATAACCCCTAGTACTGACTATATAGATTAACCCCTACTACTGACTAGACTGTCCTAACCCATAAGGTAACTGACTATATTGATTAACAGTACTACTGGACACTATCTGCCTTGACCCCTACTACTGACATATACTGATCAACCCCTACTCTGACTAGATACTGAACCCCATAACCCCTACTCACTATATACTGTTAACCCCAGAACCCCTACTACTGACTATAGAGTCAAACCCTGGCTACAGCATATAACCTAACACACTAGAACTACTGACTAGGTTGTCATCCTAACCCCACTACTGACTATATACTATTAACCCCCTGGGTAACCAGTCTACTACTGACTAATACTGATCCTAACCGGAGACCTATATGACTAACCCCCTGGGTACTGACTATATACTGATCCAACCCCCTAACCCCTACTACTGACTATATAATCACTGGAGCCAGGAGCTGACTATATACTGATCCTAACCATCCAACATGTGTGAAGTAGTATGAATATACTGATCCTAACCCCATAACCCCTACTACTGACTATATAGATCCTAACCCCTACTACTGACTATATACTGATCCTAACCCCTACTACTGACTCCTGAACCCCTAACCCCTACTACTGACTATATACTGATCCTAACCCCTACTACTGACTATATACTGATCCTAACCCCATAACCCCTACTACTGACTATATACTGATCCTAACCCCATACCCCCACTACTGACTATATACTGATCCTAACCCCTACTACTGACTACTGACTAACCCCATAACCCTACTACTGACTATATACCATAACCCCATAACCCCTACTACTGACTATATACTGATCCTAACCCCACTACTGACTATATACTGATCCTACTACTACTGACTATATACTGATCCTAACCCCTACTACTGACTATATACTGATCCTAACCCCATAACCCCCACTACTGACTATATACTGATCCTAACCCCTACTACTGACTATATACTGATCCTAACCCCTACTACTGACTATATACTGATCCTAACCCCTACTACTGACTATATACTGATCCTAACCCCTACTACTGACTATATACTGATCCTAACCCCATAACCCCTACTACTGACTATATACTGATCCTAACCCCATAACCCCTACTACTGACTATATACTGATCCTAACCCCATAACCCCTACTACTGACTATATACTGATCCTAACCCCTACTACTGACTATATACTGATCCTAACCCCATAACCCCTACTACTGACTATATACTGATCCTAACCCCTACTACTGACTATATACTGATCCTAACCCCATAACCCCTACTACTGACTGACTAACCCCATAACCCCTACTACTGACTCTGATCTAACCCCATAACCCCTACTACTGACTATATACTGATCCTAACCCCATAACCCTACTACTGACTATATACTGATCCTAACCCCATAACCCCTACTACTGACTATATACTGATCCTAACCCCATAACCCCTACTACTGACTATATACCCTACTACTGACTATATACTGATCCTAACCCCTACTACTGACTATATACTGATCCTAACCCCATAACCCCTACTACTGACTATATACTGATCCTAACCCCTACTACTGACTATATACTGATCCTAACCCCTACTACTGACTATATACTGATCCTAACCCCTACTACTGACTATATACTGATCCTAACCCCTACTACTGACTATATACTGATCCTAACCCCTACTACTGACTATATACTGATCCTAACCCCATAACCCCTACTACTGACTATATACTGATCCTAACCCCTACTACTGACTATATACTGATCCTAACCCCTACTACTGACTATATACTGATCCTAACCCCATAACCCCTACTACTGACTATATACTGATCCTAACCCCTACTACTGACTATATACTGATCCTAACCCCTACTACTGACTATATACTGATCCTAACCCCTACTACTGACTATATACTGATCCTAACCCCATAACCCCTACTACTGACTATATACTGATCCTAACCCCTACTACTGACTATATACTGATCCTAACCCCTACTGACTATATACCCTAACCCCTACTACTGACTATATACTGATCCTAACCCCATACCCCATACTACTACTGACTATATACTGATCCTAACCCCTACTACTGACTATATACTGATCCTAACCCCTACTACTGACTATATACTGATCCTAACCCCTACTACTGACTATATACTGATCCTAACCCCATAACCCCTACTACTGACTATATACTGATCCTAACCCCTACTACTGACTATATACTGATCCTAACCCCATAACCCCCCTACTACTGACTATATACTGATCCTAACCTAACCCCCTACTACTGACTATATACTATCCTAACCCCTACTACTGACTATATACTGATCCTAACCCCTACTACTGACTATATACTGATCCTAACCCCTACTACTGACTATATACTGATCCTAACCCCTAACCCCTACTACTGACTATATACTGATCCTAACCCCATAACCCCTACTACTGACTATATACTGATCCTAACCCCATAACCCCTACTACTGACTATATACTGATCCTAACCCCTACTACTGACTATATACTGATCCTAACCCCTAACCCCTACTACTGACTATATACTGATCCTAACCCCATAACCCCTACTACTGACTATACTACTGAACCCCTACTACTGACTAACCCCCTAACCCCTACTACTGACTATATACTGATCCTAACCCCATAACCCCTACTACTGACTATATACTGATCCTAACCCCATAACCCCTACTACTGACTATATACTGATCCTAACCCCATAACCCCTACTACTGACTATATACTGATCCTAACCCCTACTACTGACTATATACTGATCCTAACCCCATAACCCCTACTACTGACTATATACTGATCATAACCCCTACTACTGACTATATACTGATCCTAACCCCATAACCCCTACTACTGACTATATACTGATCCTAACCCCCCTACTACTACTGACTATATACTGATCCTAACCCCTACTACTGACTATATACTGATCCTAACCCCTACTACTGACTATATACTGATCCTAACCCCTACTACTGACTATATACTGATCCTAACCCCTACTACTGACTATATACTGATCCTAACCACTACTACTGACTATATACTGATCCTAACCCCTACTACTGACTATATACTGATCCTAACCCCTACTACTGACTATATACTGATCCTAACCCCTACTACTGACTATATACTGATCCTAACCCCTACTACTGACTATATACTGATCCTAACCCCTACTAACCCCTACTACTGACTATATACTGATCCTAACCCCATAACCCCTACTACTGACTATATACTGATCATAACCCCATAACCCCTACTACTGACTATATACTGATCATAACCCCATAACCCCTACTACTGACTATATACTGATCCTAACCCCTACTACTGACTATATACTGATCATAACCCCATAACCCCTACTACTGACTATATACTGATCCTAACCCCATAACCCCTACTACTGACTATATACTGATCATAACCTCTACTACTGACTATATACTGATCATAACCCCTACTACTGACTATATACTGATCATAACCCTACTGACTACTGACTATATACTGATCATAACCTACTGACTATATACTAACCCCTACTACTGACTATATACTGATCATAACCCCTACTACTGACTATATACTGATCATAACCCCATAACCCCTACTACTGACTATATACTGATCCTAACCCCTACTACTGACTATATACTGATCCTAACCCCTAATATTGACTATATACTGATCCTAACCCCATAACCCCTACTACTGACTATATACTGATCCTAACCCCATAACCCCTACTACTGACTATATACTGATCATAACCCCTACTAGTGACTATATACTGATCATAACCCCATAACCCCATAACCCCTACTACTGACTATATACTGATCCTAATCCCTACTACTGACTATATACTGATCCTAACCCCTACTACTGACTATATACTGATCCTAACCCCTACTACTGACTATATACTGATCCTAACCCCTAATATTGACTATATACTGATCCTAACCCCATAACCCCTACTACTGACTATATACTGATCCTAACCCCATAACCCCTACTACTGACTATATACTGATCATAACCCCTACTACTGACTATATACTGATCATAACCCCATAACCCCTACTACTGACTATATACTGATCCTAACCACTACTACTGACTATATACTGATCCTAACCCCTAATATTGACTATATACTGATCCTAACCCCATAACCCCTACTACTGACTATATACTGATCATAACCCCATAACCCCTACTACTGACTATATACTGATCCTAACCCCTAATATTGACTATATACTGATCCTAACCCCATAACCCCTACTACTGACTATATACTGATCCTAACCCCATAACCCCTACTACTGACCATATACTGATCATAACCCCTACTACTGACTATATACTGATCATAACCCCTACTACTGACTATATACTGATCATAACCCCATAACCCCTACTACTGACTATATACTGATCCTAACCACTACTACTGACTATATACTGATCCTAACCCCTAATATTGACTATATACTGATCCTAACCCCATAACCCCTACTACTGACTATATACTGATCATAACCCCATAACCCCTACTACTGACTATATACTGATCCTAACCCCTACTACTGACTATATACTGATCCTAACCCCTACTACTGACTATATACTGATCCTAACCCCTAATATTGACTATATACTGATCCTAACCCCATAACCCCTACTACTGACTATATACTGATCCTAACCCCATAACCCCTACTACTGACTATATACTGATCATAACCCCTACTACTGACTATATACTGATCCTAACCCCATAACCACTACTACTGACTATATACTGATCCTAACCCCATAACCCCTACTACTGACTATATACTGATCCTAACCACTACTACTGACTATATACTGATCCTAACCCCATAACCCTAACCCCTACTACTGACTATATACTGATCCTAACCCCATAACCCCTACTACTGACTATATACACTGATCCTAACCCCTACTACTGACTATATACACTGATCCTAACCCCTACTACTGACTATATACACTGATCCTAACCCCTACTACTGACTATATACTGATCCTAACCCCTACTACTGACTATATACTGATCCTAACCACTACTACTGACTATATACTGATCCTAACCCCATAACCCCTACTACTGACTATATACACTGATCCTAACCACTACTACTGACTATATACTGATCCTAACCCCATAACCCTAACCCCTACTACTGACTATATACTGATCCTACCCCCTACTACTGACTATATACTGATCCTAACCACTACTACTGACTATATACTGATCCTAACCCCATAACCCTAACCCCTACTACTGACTATATACTGATCCTAACCCCATAACCCCTACTACTGACTATATACACTGATCCTAACCACTACTACTGACTATATACTGATCCTAACCCCATAACCCTAACCCCTACTACTGACTATATACTGATCATAACCCCTACTACTGACTATATACTGATCCTAACCCCTACTACTGACTATATACTGATCCTAACCACTACTACTGACTATATACTGATCCTAACCCCATAACCCCTACTACTGACTATATACTGATCCTAACCCCATAACCCCTACTACTGACTATATACTGATCCTAACCACTACTACTGACTATATACTGATCCTAACCACTACTACTGACTATATACTGATCCTAACCACTACTACTGACTATATACTGATCCTAACCACTACTACTGACTATATACTGATCCTAACCCCATAACCCCTACTACTGACTATATACTGATCATAACCCCTACTACTGACTATATACTGATCCTAACCCCATAACCCCTACTACTGACTATATACTGATCCTAACCCCTACTACTGACTATATACTGATCCTAACCACTACTACTGACTATATACTGATCCTAACCCCTACTACTGACTATATACTGATCCTAACCCCATAACCCCTACTACTGACTATATACTGATCCTAACCCCTACTACTGACTATATACTGATCCTAACCACTACTACTGACTATATACTGATCCTAACCCCTACTACTGACTATATACTGATCCTAACCCCATAACCCCTACTACTGACTATATACTGATCCTAACCACTACTACTGACTATATACTGATCCTAACCCCTACTACTGACTATATACTGATCCTAACCCCATAACCCCTACTACTGACTATATACTGATCCTAACCCCTACTACTGACTATATACTGATCCTAACCACTACTACTGACTATATACTGATCCTAACCCCTACTACTGACTATATACTGATCCTAACCCCATAACCCCTACTACTGACTATATACACTGATCCTAACCACTACTACTGACTATATACTGATCCTAACCCCATAACCCCTACTACTGACTATATACTGATCCTAACCCCTACTACTGACTATATACTGATCCTAACCCCATAACCCTAACCCCTACTACTGACTATATACTGATCATAACCCCTACTACTGACTATATACTGATCCTAATCCCTACTACTGACTATATACTGATCCTAACCACTACTACTGACTATATACTGATCCTAACCACTACTACTGACTATATACTGATCCTAACCCCATAACCCCATAACCCCTACTACTGACTATATACTGATCATAACCCCTACTACTGACTATATACTGATCCTAACCCCATAACCCCATAACCCCTACTACTGACTATATACTGATCATAACCCCTACTACTGACTATATACTGATCCTAACCCCATAACCCCTACTACTGACTATATACTGATCCTAACCCCATAACCCTAACCCCTACTACTGACTATATACTGATCCTACCCCCACGTTGCTGCGTGGCTGGTGAAATTGATATTTTAACACAGGAATACCTAAATCTACCCGCATTTGCCGGGTGTTAATTTTATGCACTGGACATCGATAAACTGCAGTCGGTCCACAACAGGGCAGCACGTTGCACTTAGATGTACACGGAGGTGGATGTCAGTCACATGCATGTCAGTCTCCCCTGGCTCAGAGTTGAAGAGAGATTGCCTGCATCACTATGGGTATTTGTGCAAGGTATTGATGTGTTTAAGGTACTGAACTGTCTGTTCAAACCGTTGGCACAAAGTTTGGACACTCATCGGTACAAAACGAGATATGCAACCAGAGGTCTCTTCATAGTCCCCAGGTCCAGAACAGAGGCTTTGAAACAAACAGTATTAAATAGAGCTACGACTACTTGGACCCTCTGCCACCTAAGGTAACTGATTAAAGAACACCTTATGGCATGACGGGGACTGTGGAGACACAGACATGTTCTATGGTGTATATTATTGATTCTATTTGTTGTGTTTTGCTTCATATTTGAGGGATCTTATTGAAATACTAAACCCCATAACCCCTTCTCCTCACCATCCAACACCTCCTCAGGGAAGTCCTCCAGAATGTGCTCCAGGTTCAGCTGGTTCTTCCGGTACAGTCCGTAGAACAGGTAGTTGGCCAGCTCACTGCAGCCCTCATTATACCTGCTGTCAATCCCTGCAATATGAACTAACATGTCAAATCATGCTGAAATCAAATAAAACAGGGAAGCATCATCTATATAAAACAGGGAAGTTAATATGACTACAACATAGCTAAAGCATCATCTATATAAAACAGGGAAGTTAATATGACTACAACATAGCTAAAGCATCATCTATATAAAACAGGGAAGTTAATATGACTACAACATAGCTAAAGCATCATCTATATAAAACAGGGAAGTTAATATGACTACAACATAGCTAAAGCATCATCTATATAAAACAGGGAAGTTAATATGACTACAACATAGCTAAAGCATCATCTATATAAAACAGGGAAGTTAATATGACTACAACATAGCTAAAGCATCATCTATATAAAACAGGGAAGTTAATATGACTACAACATAGCTAAAGCATCATCTATATAAAACAGGGAAGTTAATATGACTACAACATAGCTAAAGCATCATCTATATAAAGCAGGGAATAGTGTACAAAACATTAAGAACACATGCTCTTTCCATCAGAGACTGACCAGGAGAAAGCTACTGTATGATTCCTTCTTGATGTCACTTGTTAAAGCCACTTAATGTAGATGAAGGGAAGGAGTCGGGTTAAATCATGTTTTTTTTAAGCCTTGACACAGGATTGTGTATGTGTGCCATTCATAGATTTTAGTGCCTATGAACGGGGTATGGTAGTAGATGCCAGGCACACCGGTTTGTGTCAAGAACTGCAACGCTGCTGGGTTTTTCACGCTCAATAGTTCCCCATGTGTATCAAGCATGGTCCAGCACCCAAATGGAAACATTGGAGTCAACATGGGCCAGCATCCCCGTGGAACGCTTGACACCTTGAGGAGTCCATGTCCCGACGAATTGAGGGCAAAGGGGGAGGTGAAACTCAATATTAGGAAGGTGTTCCTAATGTTTGATATACTAAGTGTATAAATAATAATATCTCAAGACAGTTTCCTGCATTCAAGCAATGTTTAATATATTGTCATGTTCCTCAGAATGAATGTGACTCCAGTATTGAGACAGAGCTGGACTCACCCAGAGAGCATAGAATCCCATCAGGGCTGGCTTCCCCCTCCCACAGCAGTGACTGGACATGGCGCAGACGGGAGCAGCTGAAAAAGACAAACACAATATTACGTAGATACAGTAGGTGCCATTGATGCCAATTTGTCAAAATACAAATAAACATCCACCATATGAACCATACAATTGGATAGAAGCCAGTGCCCTTGGAGCAGCAATTGGACAAAAGGCTATCAGTCCGACGGCGAGAAAGAGGAAATGTCAAAGACTCGAAAGCGGGGGGAAAAAGTGTTCTAAGTACAAACCTTCATTGCCTGAATACAAGCCAGGGAATATTACTTCTAAATTTAGTTTATCACTTTAGCATTTTGAGGATGTTGGATCCCATGGGTCTGCTGGCTCTCTTGAGAATCATGAGATTGAGTCAGTGATGATTCCTCTGAAACTGAGCCAGGATGAAGGCCTTCCTGTGGCAGCAGGTGTGGTGGTACAGATTTTGCCCTGAAAATCCTACCAGAGATGATTTTGGACCGGTAGGAGTGTGGTTTTTGGAAAAAAGTGGATCTATGCTTTTTGGCCGACCAATATGTTGTTTTAAGTTGGGTAAAGGACAAACTGAGAACTGTTACATCCGTCAAAGTTTAGAGAAGTGGAATCGTTTAGATTTTTTGTCTTTGGGACGGCAGGGTAGCCTAGTGGTTAGAGCGTTGGGCCAGTAACCAGCAGGTAGCCTAGTGGTTAGAGCGTTGGACTAGTAACCAGCAGGTAGCCTAGTGGTTAGAGCGTTGGACTAGTAACCAGCAGGTAGCCTAGTGGTTAGAGCGTTGGACTAGTAACCAGCAGGTAGCCTAGTGGTTAGAGCGTTGGACTAGTAACCAGCAGGTAGCCTAGTGGTTAGAGCGTTGGACTAGTAACCAGCAGGTAGCCTAGTGGTTAGAGCGTTGGACTAGTAACCAGCAGGTAGCCTAGTGGTTAGAGCGTTGGACTAGTAACCAGCAGGTAGCCTAGTGGTTAGAGCGTTGGACTAGTAACCAGCAGGTAGCCTAGTGGTTAGAGCGTTGGACTAGTAACCAGCAGGTAGCCTAGTGGTTAGAGCGTTGGACTAGTAACCAGCAGGTAGCCTAGTGGTTAGAGCGTTGGACTAGTAACCAGCAGGTAGCCTGGTGGTTAGAGCGTTGGACTAGTAACCAGCAGGTAGCCTAGTGGTTAGAGCGTTGGACTAGTAACCAGCAGTTAGCCTGGAGGTTAGAGCGTTGGACTAGTAACCAGCAGGTAGCCTAGTGGTTAGAGCGTTGGACTAGTAACCAGCAGTTAGCCTGGAGGTTAGAGCGTTGGACTAGTAACCAGCAGGTAGCCTAGTGGTTAGAGCGTTGGACTAGTAACCAGCAGTTAGCCTGGAGGTTTGAGCGTTGGACTAGTAACCAGCAGGTAGCCTAGTGGTTAGAGCGTTGGACTAGTAACCAGCAGGTAGCCTAGTGGTTAGAGCGTTGGACTAGTAACCAGCAGGTAGCCTAGTGGTTAGAGCGTTGGACTAGTAACCAGCAGGTAGCCTAGTGGTTAGAGCGTTGGACTAGTAACCAGCAGTTAGCCTGGAGGTTAGAGCGTTGGACTAGTAACCAGCAGGTAGCCTAGTGGTTAGAGCGTTGGACTAGTAACCAGCAGGTAGCCTAGTGGTTAGAGCGTTGGACTAGTAACCAGCAGGTAGCCTAGTGGTTAGAGCGTTGGACTAGTAACCAGCAGGTAGCCTGGTGGTTAGAGCGTTGGACTAGTAACCAGCAGGTAGCCTAGTGGTTAGAGCGTTGGACTAGTAACCGAAAGGTTGCAAGTTCAAATCCCCGAGCTGGCAAGGTACAGATCTGTTGTTCTGCCCCTGAACAAGCAGTTAACCCACTGTACCTAGGCAGTCATTGAAAATAAGAAATTGTTCTTAACTGACTTGCCTAGTAAAATAAAGGTAATCCTCCACCCAGAGGCAGCAAGTGATCTGCGTCAGGCGTCTCGGGACTCGACTGGTGTCATGTTCGGGGTGAAAGTAAGGCGGTATGGTCCAGTAAAACATGAGCCAATCACAGTAATGAAAACTAAATGTCCAGAAAACTGTCTGCCATTACACCATAATTTATCATTAGGCATGAAAAATGTACGAATGGACTTGAAAACGGGCGGCATGGCCTAGATCAGGTATCATCAACTAGATTCAGCCACGGCCCATTTTTCTTAAGCAGATGGTCGGCAGGTAGCCTAGTGGTTAAGAGTGTCGGGCCAGTAATTGAAAGGTCACTGGTTTGAATCCCTGAGACGACTAGGTGAAAAATCTGTAGATGTGCCCTTGAGCAAGGCACTTAACCCTAATTGCTCATGTAAGTCGCTCTGGATAAGAAAGTCAACTAAAATATAAAGATAATTACAAATATTTGTAGAATGCAAATTGACCACAAGAAGCCCAAACAGATGCTTGACCAAAACGTAATCATTTGGGCCTCCCGAGTGGCGCAGAGGTCTAAGGCAGTGTTAGCTGCCCCAGTGAGTAGGCCTGAAGAGAGAGATTCAGAGAGGTTGAGTTTTAATAAGGATGGATTTCTTGCATTTATAACCATGGTGATCAACTGCAGGGATGGAGCAGAAATCACAGAAGAAAGATGTGATAGTTGAAGCAGTTTTGTGCAGCAGATCTACAGGAAGTTGAGAGAAGGTTTTCCATCCTCCAAGGACAACGGCCTGGTGTAGAGTCGTTTAGGGCTAAAGTAGTGGGATGGGGTTTTGGGGATAGTGTATAGGTAAGATGCAGGGTTAGATGGTGGTGTCATTTACATTTTCCACCTTCTACCTTTTTTCGTATGATCAAAATGTGCAATCCGCACTCAGACGTGCGAAAGGCAGAAATAGCAACACAGCATCTACAGTAAATAAGAAAAAAAGACAGTAAAAAAGGTGCAATGTAGATGTATCTATCCGCAATGCACATTCTCACAGTGCGACTTTGATTGAATTCCTAGGCAATTGACGCTAGCAGCTAACTAGTCTAGCTACAATCAATCGATTAGTTAGCTTCATATCTAGCCGATCCAATGTCATAGTCAACCATGGCGAGATAGCGAACAGTAGTTTTCAAGCAAACGTTAAAACGGTTGGCTAACGTTAGCTAGCTCAACTGCCGAGCAACGTAAAGAAACAACACATCTGCAGCTAAATATATATAGCTAAGCTAGCTAGCTTCATCACATCCCTTTTCGGTAAACAAGATAGCGTCAGAAATGGACGTTACCTGACAGCGGGGCTCATACACGGGAATTGTCCGTTAACCCTGCGGATACAAGACATGTTTATTAGCGTTTTGAAAATAACGTTGTTTTTTTGGAATCTCCGCCGATATTTGATCAAGGCGCGAGCACCAGTGCCGTCATTGTGTTCGTTAGCGTTGCTGCTATAGAAGTATCGACGGCATAGCAACCGCCTGGACCATTACACATTTAGGGGAGTAGCTTTTTAAAACACAGTCATATTTAGGCTGAACAACATGCAATTACATTAGTTATGGCTGGTATTAGACACATATCACTAAAGAGCATACCTATTTATTTATTTTTGAGGGGGAGGGGGTATTAGTTGTTTCAATATAGAAAAGGATGTAATCTACATTTTGGAATCCCCCCTTCCTACACCACAGCAGCAGTCGATGCAGCCCTGTTAGCCCTTGATCAGGACTCTCACAGGTCCATGAGACGCAGGACTGTTCTGTAGGTGGGGTTGATCTGAACATTAACACGCATCGCCTGTGGTACGGTTTTCATATCGGAGAGAGATGTTTTTAAAGTTTTTTTAAAATAGGCTAAATTGATACACAGGGTTAGTGTTCCCATGTTACATGAGCTTGTTTACGGAAGACAGAGTGGACTAACCTACCTGCGTCTCTCTGAACACCTGTGTGTTGTAACAGATGTGATCCTTACTCTCTCCCACTGGGTAATAAAGAACAGAAGCCCAGACAATGGTTCCAGATTATCTGTAGTTTGTTTTGATACAAATATATTACATATGGCGTTTATGACTCGATAGTTTATTTATTGTACTAGGCAAGTCAGTGAAGAACAAATTCTTATTTTCAATGTGTTCCTTGTTCTTCATGATGCTCTCTGCGCTTTTAACGGACCTCTGAGACTATCACAGTGCAGGTGCATTTATATATTACACACAGGTGGATTGTATTTATCATCATTAGTCATTTAGGTCAACATTGGATCATTCAGAGATCCTCACTGAACTTCTGGAGAGAGTTTGCTGCACTGAAAGTAAAGGGGCTGAATAATTTTGCACGCCCAATTTTTCAGTTTTTGATTTGTTAAAAAAGTTTGAAATATCCAATAAATGTCGTTCCACTTCATGATTGTGTTCCACTTGTTGTTGATTCTTCACAAAAAAATACCGTTTTATATCTGTATGTTTGAAGCCTGAAATGTGGCAAAAGGTCGCAAAGTTCAATAGGGCCGAATACTTTCGCAAGGCACTGTATTACATCTATGTAGTGTATTATATTACATCTATGTAGTGTATTATATTACATCTATGTAGTGTATTATATTACATCTATGTATTATATGTATTATATTACATCTATGTAGTGTATTATATTACATCTATGTAGTGTATTATATTACATCTATGTAGTGTATTATATTACATCTATGTAGTGTATTATATTACATCTATGTATTATATGTATTATATTACATCTATGTAGTGTATTATATTACATCTATGTATTATATGTATTATATTACATCTATGTAGTGTATTATATTACATCTATGTAGTGTATTATATTACATCTATGTAGTGTATTATATTACATCTATGTAGTATATTATATTATATTACATCTATGTAGTGTATTATATTATATCTATGTATTTTATGTATTATATTACATCTATGTATTATATTATATTACATCTATGTAGTGTATTATATTACATCTATGTAGTGTATTATATTATATCTATGTAGTATATTATATCATATTACATCTATGTAGTGTATTATATTAATAATAATAATAATAATAATAATAATATATGCCATTTTACATCGCTTTTATCATCTAAAGTACTTATGTGTGCATACATCTATGTATGGGTGGTCCCGGGGGATTAACCCACTATGGCGTTACATCGCCATGCTCTACCAACTGAGCTACACAGGACCATATTACATCTATGTAGTGTATTATATTACATCTATGTAGTGTATTATATTACATCTATGTAGTATATTATATTACATCTATGTAGTGTATTATATTATATCTATGTAGTATATTATATCATATTACATCTATGTAGTGTATTATATTACATCTATGTAGTGTATTATATTATATCTATGTAGTATATTATATTACATCTATGTAGTGTATTATATTACATCTATGTAGTGTATTATATTACATCTATGTAGTGTATTATATTACATCTATGTAGTATATTATATTACATCTATGTAGTGTATTATATTACATCTATGTAGTGTATTATATTACATCTATGTAGTGTATTATATTACATCTATGTAGTGTATTATATTACATCTATGTAGTATATTATATTACATCTATGTAGTGTATTATATTATATCTATGTAGTATATTATATCATATTACATCTATGTAGTGTATTATATTACATCTATGTAGTGTATTATATTATATCTATGTAGTATATTATATTACATCTATGTAGTGTATTATATTACATCTATGTAGTGTATTATATTACATCTATGTAGTGTATTATATTACATCTATGTAGTATATTATATTACATCTATGTAGTGTATTATATTACATCTATGTAGTGTATTATATTACATCTATGTAGTATATTATATTATATCTATGTATTTTATTTTTTATATTACATCTATGTAGTATATTATATTACATCTATGTATTATATGTATTATATTACATCTATGTAGTATATTATATTACATCTATGTAGTATATTATATTACATCTATGTAGTATATTATATTATATTACATCTATGTATTATATGTATTATATTACATCTATGTAGTATATTATATTATATTACATCTACATTTACATTTACATTTAAGTCATTTAGCAGACGCTCTTATCCAGAGCGACTTACAAATTGGTGCATTCACCTTATGACATCCAGTGGAACAACCACTTTACAATAGTGCATCTAAATATTTTAAGGGGGGAGGGGGGTGAGAAGGATTACTTTATCCTATCCTAGGTATTCCTTAAAGAGGTGGGGTTTCAGGTGTCTCCGGAAGGTGGTGATTGACTATTCCTGGCTAGGGAGTTTGTTCCACCATTGGGGAGCCAGAGCAGCGTATTAGTTTTGACTGAGCTGAGCGGGAACTATACTTCCTCAGTGGTAGGGAGGCGAGCAGGCCAGAGGTGGATGAACGCAGTGCCCTATATTTGGGTGTAGGGCCTGATAGAGCCTGGAGGTACTAGGTGCCGTTCCCCTCACAGCTCCGTAGGCAAGCACCATGGTCTTGTAGCGGATGCGAGCTTAACTGGAAGCCAGTGGAGAGATTATAGGAGCGGGGTGATGAGAGAACTTGGGAAGGTTAACACTATGTATTATATGCGGCGTCTGGATGAGTTGTAGGGGTTTAATGGCACAGGCAGGGAGCCCAGCCAACAGCGAGTTGCAGTAATCCAGACGGGAGATGACAAGTGCCTGGATTAGGACCTGCGCCGCTTCCTGTGTGAGGCAGGGTCGTATTATATGTTGTAGAGCATGAACCTACAGGAACGGGCCACCGCCTTGATGTTAGTTGAGAACGACAGTTTGTTGTCCAGGATCACGCCAAGGTTCTTAGCGCTCTGGGAGGAGGACACAATGGAGTTGTCAACCGTGATGGCGAGATCATGGAACGGGCAGTCCTTCCCCGGGAGGAAGAGCAGCTCCGTCTTGCCGATATTTCAGCTTGAGGTGGTGATCCGTCATCCACACTGATATGTCTGCCAGACATGCAGAGATGCGATTATACCTGGTCATCAGAAGGGGGAAAGGAGAAGATTAATTGTGTGTATAGCAATGATAGGAGAGACCATGTGAGGTTATGACAGAGCCAAGTGACTTGGTGTATAGTGAGAATAGGAGAGGGCCTAGAACAGAGCCCTGGGGGACACCAGTGGTGAGAGCGCGTGGTGAGGAGACAGATTCTCGCCACGCCACCTGGTAGGAGCGACCTGTCAGGTAGGTATTTTATGTAATCCAATCCGTGGTATATTAGATGCCCAATTACGGAGAGGGTGGAGAGGAGAATCTGATGGTTCACAGTATCGAAGGCAGCCGATAGGTCTAGAAGGATGAGAGCAGAGGAGAGAGAGTTAGCTTTAGCTCTATCTATCTATGTATTATATGTATTATATTACATCTATGTAGTGTATTATATTACATCTATGTAGTGTATTATATTACATCTATGTAGTGTATTATATTACATCTATGTAGTGTATTATATTATATCTATGTATTTTATGTATTATATTACATCTATGTAGTGTATTATATTATATTACATCTATGTATTATATGTATTATATTACATCCATGTAGTATATTATATTATATTACATCTATGTAGTATATTATATTATATTACATCTATGTAGTGTATTATATTATATCTATGTATTTTATGTATTATATTACATCTATGTAGTATATTATATTATATTACATCCATGTATTATATTATATTATATTACATCTATGTAGTATATTATATTATATTACATCTATGTAGTGTATTATATTATATCTATGTATTTTATGTATTATATTACATCTATGTAGTATATTATATTATATTACATCTATGTAGTATATTATATTACATCTATGTAGTATATTATATTATATTACATCTATGTAGTATATTATATTACATCTATGTAGTGTATTATATTATATCTATGTATTTTATGTATTATATTACATCTATGTAGTGTATTATATTACATCTATGTAGTGTATTATATTACATCTATGTAGTGTATTATATTACATCTATGTAGTGTATTATATTATATTACATCTATGTAGTATATTATATTATATTACATCTATGTAGTGTATTATATTATATCTATGTATTTTATGTATTATATTACATCTATGTAGTATATTATATTACATCTATGTAGTGTATTATATTACATCTATGTAGTGTATTATATTACATCTATGTATTTTATGTATTATATTACATCTATGTAGTATATTATATTACATCTATGTAGTGTATTATATTATATCTATGTAGTATATTATATTATATTACATCTATGTAGTGTATTATATTACATCTATGTAGTGTATTATATTACATCTATGTAGTGTATTATATTACATCTATGTAGTATATTATATTACATCTATGTAGTGTATTATATTATATCTATGTAGTATATTATATTATATTACATCTATGTAGTGTATTATATTACATCTATGTAGTGTATTATATTACATCTATGTAGTGTATTATATTACATCTATGTAGTGTATTATATTATATCTATGTATTTTATGTATTATATTACATCTATGTAGTATATTATATTACATCTATGTAGTGTATTATATTACATCTATGTAGTGTATTATATTACATCTATGTAGTATATTATATTACATCTATGTAGTGTATTATATTACATCTATGTAGTGTATTATATTACATCTATGTAGTGTATTATATTACATCTATGTATTTTATGTATTATATTACATCCATGTAGTATATTATATTATATTACATCCATGTATTATATTATATTATATTACATCTATGTAGTATATTATATTATATTACATCTATGTAGTGTATTATATTACATCAAATCAAATCAAATCAAATTTATTTATATAGCCCTTCGTACATCAGCTGATATCTCAAAGTGCTGTACAGAAACCCAGCCTAAAACCCCAAACAGCAAACAATGCAGGTGTAAAAGCACGGTGGCTAGGAAAAACTCCCTAGAAAGGCCAAAACCTAGGAAGAAACCTAGAGAGGAACCGGGCTATGTGGGGTGGCCAGTCCTCTTCTGGCTGTGCCGGGTAGAGATTATAACAGAACATGACCAAGATGTTCAAATGTTCATAAATGACCAGCATGGTCAAATAATAATAAGGCAGAACAGTTGAAACTGGAGCAGCAGCACAGTCAGATGGACTGGGGACAGCAAGGAGCCATCATGTCAGGTAGTCCTGGGGCACGGTCCTAGGGCTCAGGTCCTCCGAGAGAGAGAAAGAAAGAGAGAATTAGAGAGAGCATATGTTGGGTGGCCAGTCCTCTTCTGGCTGTGCCAGGTGGAGATTATAACAGAACGTGGCCAAGATGTTCAAATGTTCATAAATGACCAGCATGGTTGAATAATAGTAAGGCAGAACAGTTGAAACTGGAGCAGGAGCATGGCCAGGTGGACTGGGGACAGCAAGGAGTCCTCATGTCAGGTAGTCCTGGGACATGGTCCTAGGGCCCAGGCCAGTTGAAACTGGAGCAGCAGCATGGCCAGGTGGACTGGGGACAGCAAGGAGTCATCATGTCAGGTAGTCCTGGGGCATGGTTCTAGGGCTCAGGTCCTCCGAGAGAGAGAAAGAAAGAGAGAAGGAGAGAATTAGAGAACGCACACTTAGATTTACACAGGACACCGAATAGGACAGGAGAAGTACTCCAGATAAACAAACTGACCCTAGCCCCCGACACATAAACTACTGCAGCATAAATACTGGAGGCTGAGACAGGAGGGGTCAGGAGACACTGTGGCCCCATCCGAGGACACCCCGGACAGGGCCAAACAGGAAGGATATAACCCCACCCACTTTGCCAAAGCACAGCCCCCACACCACTAGAGGGAAATCTTCAACCACCAACTTACCATCCTGAGACAAGGCCGAGTATAGCCCACAAAGATCTCCGACACGGTACAACCCAAGGGGTGGGGGGGACCCAGACAGGCCGACCACAACAGTGAATCAACCCACCCAGGTGACGCATCCCCCCAGGGACGGCACGAGAGAGCCCCAGCAAGCCAGTGACTCAGCCCCGTAACAGGGTTAGAGGCAGAGAATCCCAGTGGAAAAGGGGAACCGGCCAGGCAGAGACAGCAAGGGCGGTTCGTTGCTCCAGAGCCTTTCCGTTCACCTTTCCACTCCTGGGCCAGACTACACTCAATCATATGACCCACTGAAGAGATGAGTCTTCAGTAAAGACTTAAAGGTTGAGACCGAGTTTGCGTCTCTGACATGGGTAGGCAGACCGTTCCATAAAAATGGAGCTCTATAGGAGAAAGCCCTGCCTCCAGCTGTTTGCTTAGAAATTCTAGGGACAATTAGGAGGCCTGCGTCTTGTGACCGTAGCGTACGTATAGGTATGTACGGCAGGACCAAATCAGAGAGGTAGGTAGGAGCAAGCCCATGTAATGCTTTGTAGGTTAGCAGTAAAACCTTGAAATCAGCCCTTGCTTTGACAGGAAGCCACATCATATGAAATCATCTATGTAGTATATTATATTACATCTATGTAGTGTATTATATTACATCTATGTAGTGTATTATATTACATCTATGTAGTGTATTATATTACATCTATGTAGTATATTATATCATATTACATCTATGTATTTTATCCCCACACCATGATGCTGCCACCACCATGCTTCACGGTAGGGATGGAGCAAGGTTTCCTCCAGATGTGACGCTTGGCATTCCGGCCAAAGATTTCAATCTTAGTTTCATCAAACCATAGAATCTTGTTTCTCATGGTCTGAGAGTTCTTTAGGTGTCTTTTGGCAAACTCCAAGCGGGCTGTCGTGTGCCTTTTACTGACGAGTGGCTTCCATCTGGCCACTACCATAAAGGCCTGATTGGTGGAGTGCTGCAGAGATGGTTGTCCTTCTGGAAGGTTCTCCAGAGGAACTCCACAGAGGAACTCTGGAGCTCTGTCACAGTGACCCACGGATTCTTGGTCACCACGTCTCCTCCGATTGTTCAGTTTGGCCGGGCGGCCAGCTCTAGGAAGACTGACTGGTTCCAAACTTATTGCATTTAAGAATGATGGAGGCCACTGTGTTCTTGGGTACCCTTCCCCAGATCTGTGCCTCGACACAATCCTGTCTTGGAGCTCTGCGACAATTCCTTCGATCTCATGTCTTGGTTCGTGCTTTGACATGCACTTTTAGCTGTGGGACCTTATACAGACAGGTGTGGGACCTTATATAGACAGGTGTGGGACCTTATATAGACAGGTGTGGGACCTTATATAGACAGGTGTGGGACCTTATATAGACAGGTGTGGGACCTTATATAGACAGGTGTGGGACCTTATATAGAAAGGTGTGGGACCTTATTTGGGGACCTTATTATATATATTTTTCCGCGTTATTTGTAACTTATTTTGTACATAATGTTTCTGCCACCGTATCTTAGGGCAAAAAAAGACCTCGGATTAGACAAAGAGCTTCTGGATATCAGGACAGCGATCACTCACCTCGGAGTAGACAAAGAGCTTCTGGATATCAGGACAGCGATCACTCACCTCGGATTAGACAAAGAGCTTCTGGATATCAGGACAGCGATCACTCACCTCGGATTAGACAAAGATCTTCTGGATATCAGGACAGCGATCACTCACCTCGGATTAGACAAAGAC